>NC_089584.1:29350489-29617305 GCF_019320115.1 Miscanthus floridulus
GGTGCCTCCGTGCCTGAGCCAGTACGCCTCGGTGAGCAGACAATAGATGGCGGCCACGGTGGAGGGGGTGCGGCACCGGACGGTGGAGGCGAACGGAGTGCGCCTGCACGTGGCGGAGGCTGGGCCCGAGGAGGGCGGCGCCCCCGTGGTGCTGCTCCTCCACGGCTTCCCGGACCTCTGGTACGGCTGGCGCCACCAGATGGCCGCCCTGGCGGCGCGCGGCTACCGCGCCGTGGCTCCGGACCTCCGCGGCTACGGCGACTCCGATTCCCCGCCCGACGCGTCCAGTTACACCACCTTCCATGTCGTCGGGGACCTCGTCGCGCTCATCTCCGAACTCGGCCAGCCCCAGGTTTTACTGCAGCAATCCGTTCGATTCGTTGCACGAAGCTGCGACGTTGACTTCTTTTTTTCGTTTTCTTTTTGATCGGGTTGTCTTCTCGCTGCAGGTGTTCGTGGTGGGGCACGACTGGGGCGCCATCGTGGCGTGGCAGCTGTGTCTGCTCCGGCCGGACCTGGTGCGGGCGCTCGTGAACCTCAGCGTCGCGTACCACCCGCGGCGGCCGGAGATGAGCCCGCTCCAGACCATCAGAGCTGCCTGCGGCGAAGACCACTACATGTGCCGCTTCCAGGTAAACAAGTGCAGTACTCTGCTTCCATTCCCATTGCATACTGCTATTGCAGTCTCCTATCGGCAGGCAGGATCAATCAATGGTCTTTATTTATGATGAGTAGCCATGTTCCGTCCTCTGCCCTGAATCCCTGATAACCATTGGTTCGGGCGTTTGGCACTTTTCGTTGACTCGTTAATTTGGCAGATTGGTTCGATGGATGCTGGAATGATTACTGGGTGCCTCAATTTGATTCTCCTAAGGAAGGATCGGATTTGGCACCCCGCACAGATAAGACTGGGAGTGATGATAAACAGCTAGAAGTATCCACAGTTGCAGATAGATAAGGGTGACGAAATAAATGCTAATTGGAAACTTTTAATTTAAAATATGGAGGTTAGCAGCTCATTTGATAGAAACTTGAATACTTATTAGTCCCGTGATTTCTTTTTTTAGAGAATAGGTTTCCCTACAACAAATTAATATCAACACAGTAACAGTTATGTGTAAGGTTTCTTCTTAATATAATGATACACAGCTCTTCTATGTGTTGGAGGGGAAAAAAGTTTTGTGCAAGGGTCCATACAAAAGCATAGTTTATTGGAAGAGGAAATATCAGGTTTTCTTTGGAGCTCTATTAATGAACATCAGCATGCAGCACCAGGTCTTTTAGAGCTGTAAAACTTACCTAACTATTCAGATTGTCTCACTGATTTTAGTTGATTTAAATCTTCAAGGGAATAATAACTCTTGGATGTCATTGTATTGAAATCATCTACTTTGTCACAGTTCCATAGCGTGGTTGTGTGGAGCTAGCTATTTTTAATTCTATATATATGATATATTTTGTGCATATCAATGTCCCTTTAGACATGTTTTTTTCTTTTTTGAAAAATGCTGCACATTTGAATTACATAAGGATGCATACAGGAACCTGGTGTTGCTGAAGCTGAATTCGCTCTATACGACATCAAGTATGCGTTTAAGAAGACATTCGGCATGCGCAAGCCAGCTCCTCTTATTCTACCTAAGGACAAGAGCTTCTTTGACTCTCTTGATTCAGATGGAACTTGTCCTCCATGGCTATCAGAGGAAGATATTTCCTACTATGCCGAAAAATTTGCGAAAACAGGCTTTACTGGAGGACTTAACTACTACAGATGCATGGACAGGTATGTGTCTTATGGTCAGTCAACAATTTTGATTTTCCAATTTACTTCTTTATTGATGCTATCAACCATTTGCCATTCAACAATTTCCCATTTTGTATTTGCCATGGGATAACTGAAACTCTCAGTTTATGTTTGATTAGACCAATGCTATTTATTTGGTACTGTAGTTCGTACCTTTATGATTTTACTGTTGTTTGTTCTTTCAAATGTTCAAGTTGATTTCATTTTGAATTTACACCTTTTTTCACGGGGCTTGGGTGTGTGTGGGGTGGGGGTCGCTTATACTACCTCTGTTCCAAGAAACATGCCATTTTAGCTTTGTCTGAAGCAAAACTTTTCAAGTTTGACCAATCTTATATATAGAGAAGATTGTCAACATTTAGAACACCAAGTAGGTATAATATGAAAACATGTTCCGTGTCATACTTATTTGGTGATATAAATATTGTCTTAGACTTGGTTAAATGTAAGATAGTTTGACTTAAAAGTCTTATAGAATAACTAGAATCTCAAGTTTTCTGAGACGGAGCTAGTATAATGTTTGAAAATGAGAGGAATTAATGACAGATATAAGTTGTACGTTCTGAACTAGATTTCATTTGGTGCCAATCAATGTAAATTCAATCTTTATGTACAAAGGCTTTATTTAGAGCTGACAGAGTTATTTGTAAGGTCTCACGAGATCCATCTTGTGTTCATGCAGGAGTTGGGAGCTTTCTGCACCATGGACTGGAGCTCAGATAAAAGTACCGTCAAAATTCGTTGTTGGGGGGACCTAGACATTACATACAACGCCCCGGGGGTACAAGACTACATTCACAAGGGTGGCTTGAAGGCAAGCGTGCCAAATCTAGAGGACGTGGTTATTATGGAGGGAGTGAGCCACTTCATCAACCAGGAGAAGCCTAACGAGGTCTCTGATCACATCTGCGAGTTCTTTAGCAAGTTCTGATATGTATGTATAAGAAAAATCTCAACGAGCCATTATAGGCTTCTGAGTTATTTTTATGTCAAATGCGGTTGCGAGTGTCACCATACAAATATATGATCTAAATAAAATTCGTCTCTGGCTCTGATCAAAATTTTGAAGATCTTCACTTCTCACAGAGTGTTAATGCCTTCGTACTGCATTGAAGTTGTAACATGTGTTTGGTTTGAGGGAGGACTTGTTTCAACGTGACCCACCTGCCCACCCTCCGCCGGTTCCAATCGTGGCCCAAATAGAATGGCCGGTTTGTTTCTCTTATAATCCGTATTTTTCAGCTTGTTTTTTCAGTCGAAACAATATTTTTTTCTCATAACAAATTAACCGGAACAATGTTTCGGCTTGTTTTTGCAGCGAAGTGAACGTAGCCAATACATCAGTTGGTTAGGCTCCTTGTGGTAGAACCTGCTCACCCGGGTTCAAGTCCTCAACTTGGCACGGGTGCTCGTATTTTTCTGGATTTATTCCAGGATTTAACGGCGCTATGCTTTCAGTGTTAGGTGATGTCCCTGTCGACGGCAAGGCGCCTGTGGTGACTTCGTGAATCTCGAGATCTACCGGCTCAGTCCTTCGGAGGTGCTCATAGGGGTAGAGTTTACGTACGTATGTTCATAGAGATAAGTGTGCATGTATGTTGTCCATGTCTGTGTTGTACTATATAATTCTTAACCAAAAAAAAAAAAGTTGCAGCAGTGGAGCATCGACGAGGGGGAAGATTATTTCCTTTAGGCAACCAGACATACATCTCGGCCAGCAGTTGCTCTCGACAAGGCCCAAGTACAATACAAAAGTAGCAGCGCTAGTAGGCGCATCAAAGAGGGGGAAGATTATTCAGGACACACATCTCTTCTCTAGTCTACTGTTCCTCTTTCTCTTCTAGTCCTCTCATGTACCCAGATCTCTTGCTTCTAGTATCTTCTCGTATCTTCTAGAACCTCCTAGTGTCTTTCCTCTAGCACCTACTCCTCTGCTTGCTGCTTGTTATTGGAGAAGTGATTGAGGTTGCTAACATTTCTGCGCCACGAGATGATCGGCATGCGGCAAGTGGTCGGCTGCTACCTCTCCTACCAGAGCCTTGCCATCATCGACCCGGCCGACAATTAGCAAGGAACAGTCCGTTCATCTCCGTCATCGTCCGGGTCAGCGGCAAGATCTACATCCAACAAGACCTCAGAGGCTGGCTGTCCGCCACCGGACACATGTTCAGGGCTAGCAACGACTGCGAGGTCATCACGCACTTGTGGTAACGTAGGTGGCCTTCCGTGTGTCTTTCAATTTCAGTCATCCCATCAGGCCATCACTGAACCTGGTATCTGGAACCAGGGTAGAAATCTGGAATGGACATGCAAGTAGATGTAGTCCGAGGAGCTTGGAGAAGATTCGTGGACATGCTGGACGGGTGGGCTCGGTGGGGAAGACGATAGGGGGCGACGGTGAGCTAGATTTCAGTTAGCCCACACTCCACAATCCATCTATGTTGTGTCACACGGTTGTCGTCGGTGCTGAGGACTAGGACGTGAGGATTCGACAACCTGCTATCCAAACTGCTTTTCCCAGCCCAACAAATGCATTGCTTATATGTCGAGACATGCACGAAAAATTTAAAACAAAAAAAATTATTCAAGTTCTGATTACATATTAACAACATCTACCATGTGGTTTAACTTTGTAGCAGCACTATCCTCTCCAGAGGGACATCACACGACGATGACTTGAGCAGACTCATTGGACATCAGCAGCAGCCGACATGCGACTTCTTAGATTCTCAATCCAATGTCTGCGACTTAGCAAGCAACATCTAGATGGACGCGATGTCATCATCGTAGGTTTGCGTACTTACCCAAAGCACATGATCGAGCAGAAAGACAGTTTAGACATGCTCAGGATGTCAGACTTGATGCGTTTTGTAAAATCATGCTCTATATTATGGTGCATAATTCACAGAAAATATAGCATGATTTTAGTAAAAATACGAAACTAGTTTTATATTTTCCGAGTTAAAACAAAATTTCTATAGATTTTTAATATTAAATCAGATTAGTATTTTTAAATGCATATTTACTGAAAAAACAATACTTGGATATTTTTTAAAATTATTTCTACAACTTTATTTTTTTTGACAAATTCTAGATTCCTGAATGACATGGCGCCACGTAGGACGACTAACGTGGCATCATATCAACCAAAACCGCTTCAAAACTATTCATAGAGGTAAATTAATTGGATGGTTTCAAATGTTAGATGAGTCTAAAAATCTAGTTTCCTGATTGAGGAAGGCAAATTGGACTTATAAATAATTGAGGGAGATGAGATGGCCTTTACTTTTTTTCATGAGCCTGGCTACTCGCCTGAACATAGACAACAGCTTCGTGCCTTGGACAATGCTTCCTTGTATTGGAATTCTGAGCATTTCAGGGCCTGTTTGGAACGCAGGAATTTCACAGGAATCACACAGAAATTTCACAGGAATCAGTTCAATTTCACAGGAAAAACACAGGAATAGGGAAAAAATCCCGCATTCCAAACAGGCCCTCAATAGTGATCCTTTGAGTAACATGAAGAACAGAGAAGATCTCATCTATAAGAATTGCATAATAATCGGTGCTTTTAGTACATCTTCTAGCAATTGCGTGATATTGTAAAAACCAGGAGCTTGTGTTTTTAGCTTAATGAAAGCTTGCATTTCCTTTGTAATTCATGTTCCCATTGTGCCGTGGAGGCGGTGTGTTATTGGAACTTTGGTATTTTTCCTCCTTGGTTTGTTGTACCGCGTAGGGTAACCGAGTAAGATTTAGACGCCCAGCCTCCATGTGGAGGACTGGCAAAGGCCGCGGAGGCGCGCAGAGTGGATACGGGCGCCCTGCCTCCGTGGGGAGGACTAGCGAAGGCCGCGAAGGCACGCCAGAGGGATATTGGCACCCAACCCCTGAGGAGGGGACTGGTGAAGGCCGCGGAGGCACGCCATGTAGACATAGGCACCTAGCCCCTGAGGAGGAGACTCGCTGGTAATCCATTTTCCACCGAGTGCGCGCGAGCGCACCCGGTGGGTGTAGCCCCTGAGCCTACGGCCGACTGGGGAGTCGGTCGGAGGCTGAGCACCTTGGTACTCTTTTTTGGGCTGCAGACTCTTGTGTCTCTTCCGGTCGGGGTGTTCGCCCATGTCCGTTCCGACCGCAACCTGTGTGGTAGGTCAGGTTCCTGAGTCAGGATCTAGCGGCTCGTGCCCCCGAGCCACTAGGGGCCGGTCGGGGTCGTTCGCATGATTTCCTGTGTCACCCCGTTCGTGGTTTCCGCAGCCGAAGGGGTTGAGCTGACGCCTCTTGCCTCGATGGCTCGAGTGGCGGGCTTCGGTGAGCTCGCTAACGGGCATGTCCGAGTGAAATCTAGGTCCGTCGTTTGTGACAGGGTCGGCATAGCCCTCATATGGCACTCCACTTCTCCTTAACCCGCGCTCCCGATAGATGCCCAAGTCGTTCCGGAGAGTGACTCAGGTGGCCCGATGGCCTCGCCTCGATGGAGATTCTATGGGAATGGTTCGAGGTCAGGATCGAACGAGAATGTTGAGATGACCCTGTCCGCTCTTGAGCGGGTCAGGTGAGGGCCGCTGGGGCTCATCTGCGTTTTCTAGCCTGGCTCTGTTTGACGCAAGGCGGCCTTGAGCCCTTCGCGGGCTGGCCTTCGAACCCCGGTCGGTCATCACTCATATCGAATGAGACTACTACCACTTCGTGATGAACGCAAAGCGTTGTGAAGCAACAATTGCATATGCAATGCTTGGATGTATGGGATGAATGCATGGATGAATATATGACTGAATGTATGAATGCATGCATGAGAATGGATGAATGAATGCTCATGCACTAGAAAAGTAAAGCGGGGGTTGGTAAAGTTACCTCGATGGTTGGAGTGATGGGTTCGGGGAGCTCCTATCGGATATGTCCGAGTGGAATCCGGGTCCATCGTTCGTGACGTAGTCGGCATAACTTGCATGGGGCATCCCACTGCTTCTTACCTATCTCTCGGTAGCTACCCGAGCCGTCCTATCGACTCGGGTGACCCGCTAGCCTCTCCTCGATGGAGATTCCATCGGTAGGCCCCTCCAAACCCTGCCTAGGAAGGCGGAGGGTCGTTTGTGTGCGGTTGTGCCTCGTTTCCCATGCCTGGGTTGTATTAGTGGTGGGCCCTGTCTAGGCCACATCCCATTAGCCAAGCGATGTTCTGTCGGGTAGGCCGCGTCCCATCAGCTATGGCCACGTCCCGCCGCACGTCTTTCCACATTAAATAGGGGAAAGGGAGAGGGTTTTCCTCCTGTTTTTTCACCTTTCTTCAACCGCTGCCGTTCCTCCTTCCTTCTTTTTTGCCAAGCCTGTTCGTGTGTCGTGGCGGTTTCTAGGAGAAAGTAGGGCAAAGCGAGGGAGAGAAAAAACTCACAGATTCGTTCGTAAATCTGAGGTGTGATGTCGAACTGGAGGCCTTCCAATGTGGATGAGGCCATGCTGGCCGACTTCACCGTGAAGGGGCTGCTTCCGCAACCCCAGGCTGACGACATTGTCTCCTTGCTTGCCTTCCACGAGCGCAGCCTCGGGTACCCCGCGCATTGGTTCCTGTGTGGGCACCTCAATGAGTGGGGCCTGGAGTTTTAGCACCTCAACCCGACTGGGGTGCTGCACATCGTCGGATTCATCACCGTCTACGAGGCCTTCCTCGGGATGGAGCCGCATGTGGATATATTTCGGCGAGTCTTCATCGGGCGAGCCCTGTCCGAGGGGAAACCGCCCAGAACCACACCGGTTGGGGGTTTGCCCTGTAGAAGAGGCCAAAGCCGTCGGTCTACCCCACGTACTCCCCTAGTGACTCCAACTGGGGTGGCATGGCGAGTGGTTCTATATCAAGAACCCGGTGGAGGCGTCGTTCCCGATGTTTACCGGGGGGAGGCCAGAGAAGAGGGAAAGTTGGACGTGGGGTCCTTCTCGACAATAGAAAAAGCTAGGGATCATCGAGCCAGAGCTTTGGAAGCTCGTGCGGAATGGCCTCGATGGGTTGCGGGTCTTCCACACCTTCTTCTGCCGTCGGGTTGCCCCGCTGGAGGAAAGGACATAGCTGATGTGGGAATACTCTGGCCCGACGGATCCCGACCGCGCATCGGTGGTGGAGTTGTCGAAAGATGAAGTCTAGAGTTATCTTGGTCGGGCACTGCAGTTGAGGGATGAAGACTCCCTCGAAGGGACGCCCAGACCTCTTCATGCCGCGAAGCTATCCAATTTGGTATGCTTTTTCCCGTGACCTTTTCCTTCTTGTTTTGATGTTTTGATTGATTTTGAGTTGCCTATTTCGAAGGGACTCGCGGGCTATAAATCCCGGCAGCATCTTCTAAGAGGGCCAGAAGGCACGGTTCAGCAAGCCGCCCAGAGGGAAGCCGCGCTTGCCAAGAGGAATAAGAAAACCTAGAAGGTCTAAAGGAGGTTTGATACGAAGAAAGAGATCAACCGGCGGGTCCGTGGTGGAGAGAGTTGGAGCGACATGGAGGTGGAGCTCGAGTTGGAGGAGCCCATGGAGACGGGTGATGATGCGAGTTCCTCGGAGGATGAGGGAGACAAGGGCACTGCCGTGACCTTGGTGGAGCGCTGTAAGCCCGCGGTTGTGCCCGTCAGTGGCGGGCATGGTATGGAGGTGAGCGGTGACATTCCTGAGTCGAGGAAGCGCGCCGCGAGTGAAGGCGCCACCCTCGAACGAGAGGCGAAGTGGGCGCGATCACCGCGCCCTTTGGAGGCATCGTTGGCTTCGCGCCCCCTGCTCTGAGTGTGGTGGAGCACGCCGGTCGGTCGAGGGACGTGATCATTCCCCTATGTCTTTGGGGTCAACATGCGTGCACAACCCCCAACGGGGAGATGCCCCGATAGTTGCTTTGGTGGTTTTGCCATGAGCTGGCGGTCGTGGCCATTCACGGGCCGATCGAGGACCGGCCGGGTTGCCCCTCCCTCAGTTGATGCGAGGGGCCATGAGTCATGACCCCTGAGCGATCCTCGTCTAGTCAGCTCGTCGTCAGCCGGTCTGGGCTTCAGGGTTCTACCACTTTCGCCTGGGTATGTATTCATGCTTCCCTTTGTTCTCATAGTTGAGTTTTTTAGTGTGACTAACCTGTGCTTGTGCCCCCTTGTTTCTTGCAGCGGCCAAGAGCCAATAGGACTGGGGATCTCCCCATGTCCCATGCGAGAAGAGTGGAGACCCAGCCTACGGCGGGTTGCGATGAGCGAAGGGGGAAGCAGGCTGGTGGTGGCGCGACCTTCCTTAATGGGGGTTGCATCTTCCCGACCGATCATGAGCATGATGGCGGCCGTGATGGCAGCGATCCCCGTGGTGATGGTGGAGGCCAGGTCGGAGGTGACTCTTGCGGTCCCCCCCCCCCCGCCAGTCGCGGATGAGGAGAGGAGGGAAATTGGGCTCCCTGTCTCGCCCGGCAAAGGAGCGCATGGTTCACTCGCCTGGTCAGAGCTAGAGGGGTCCGGAGGAGCCACGACCAGGCTGGATGTAGAGCAGCCGGCAGCGAGCCATGGAGTCTTGGTGGCGGACATCCCCTTTGACGGCGAGGAGGACACCCAGATGGAGTCACCAGCCATCCTGCTGTCCCAGGAGTTGGTGATGATCCGATCGTCGCTTGATACTGCGATGGCTGGATCTTTTGGTGGGTCGGGGGTGACTCATGAGCTAGTATGGCCTTGCCCTGGCAAGTCGGGAAAGGCCCGGTTTGTCCTTTGTGACGAGGAGGAGGTGAAGCTTTGGCACCTGCTCGGGGAGAGAGGACTATCGATGGAGTCCGATCTCACCCTTACCAAGGCAAAGCTTAAGGAGGCCTTGGAGAGGGTTGAGCTCGTCCATCATGCCATGACCGTTGACCTGCCACACATTGCAGATGTAAGTTTTCTGTATTCCTGGTGTTGTCTTTGATTCCTTGGCAATTAAACGGTTTTCTTAGCACACCTGCTTCTTATCTCACAGGACCTGGAGATGATGTCGATCCGCAAGTCGCTGTTTCTTCGGAAGGAGCACGGTTGGATGGAGCAAGAAGTGGTGGCATTGTGGTGGGTCGATGAGCTCAGGCATGAGCTAGAGTTCGGCCACCATGAGTCCCAAGACTAGGCGGCCAAGGCGATGGGAGCACAGGCGGCGGAGCTACGTGCGGTCGAGTGGGCGACTGTTGCCGAGCAGAAACTCGTTGTGGCAAAGGCCCACTTGGCAAAGACTGAGGCGGTGCTCAAGAAGTCCCTAGAGGCTCTAGATGCAGAGCGAAAGGCCCGGTCGAACGATGAGCGGGAGGTCATCGTGCTCTAGGGGCAGATGCTTGGGGCAGAGGAGTCAAACACTTGGCTGCTCGAGAGGGTGACCCAGCAAGAGGAAGGGTTTTCCATTCTCGAAAGCGCCCACCTCGGTACGTACCTGTTCTTCTCTCGGTTGATGCCTTGAATTTTTCTTTTCCTTGCTCCTAAATTTGTCGTCCGTTTCTAGAACTAGGTAGAAAGATCGGCTCTCTGGAGCAAGAGCTGGAGACGATCAAAGCGGTGGTCGGTTGGAGCGTGGAGGCGCTAGCCTAGTCCCTTGAGGAGTGATGCACTCTCGAGGGAGAGCTCGACCAGCTTCGCACCATTGCGTAGGTGGTGGTCTCTGAGGTGTTTGGGTCAGGACCAAGCACTAGTACGCCCGCCGTCCAGCTGACGGAGGTCCCGAATGAAGTTTGGACAGTCATCTCCGATGGCATGTTCTACGGGACGTCGGGGTACTGACCTCGATGGCGACCCACTACCCTGATCTAGACTTCATAGCCATCCACAGAGGATATGCCCAAGGGTGGAGCGTAGATGAGATCCATGCGCTGGGGGAAATTTTGGTGCCACACGCATAGGTGGTCGCTAAGCAGGTCACCGCGTAGTGGGTGATGGAGGCTCGCTGTTCGACTATGGTCATAGATGTGCACCGGGGATACGTCATCTAGCCTGCGAAGGCAGTGGAGGCTGGGTTGGAGGCAAGCGTCGTCCCGCCCCTAGCCGAGCCGAACATCATCCCGACCGTAGCCGAGCTGAGCGCCGTCGTCCCGACCATAACTGAGCTGCCTTGGTCCTCACCAGCCACACCGTCGACCGACGCCGCCGGGGGGCCACAATAGAGTTAGAGTAGAAATAGTCAGTTTATGTAAAAGATGAATTCATGGGGGAGCCCCCATGTGAACAGTTTTACATTCATGAATATTTTAAGTTTGTTTTGTGATGAAATCACTTGTGAGGGGAAGCTTGTCCCATCCGCCCTTGTTTTTATCCATGCATAGCTTTGTTTTTTTGTCCTTTCTTTGTCGCACCTGCTCGTTGACCCATAGGCTGCAACCTTAAGAACTTGGGCGTGGCCCGCGAGGCTCAGCTGCTCGTAACCATAGGTCATGGTGGGGTGTGATCGGTCGGGAGGCTAAAGCACAAGTTACGTAGGGTAATCAAAGGAACGGGATGCTCTTTCGTTTGGGCGAAAGGTGTTACTACATGATAGTAAAAAAGGGGGTACTATCGCACACCCGTGGAGCCCCCGAGTGACCTAGGCTGAGAGTGCTCAGGCTAGGGTGCTGTAGGAGCAAGCATTGAATGGAAATAAATAGTAAGACCGAGCTTTAGGGAAAGAAACGACGTAACTATTTGATGTTCCATGTGTTGGTGAAAACGTTGCCATTGTCGTCCTTCAGCCGGTAGGCGCCCGATCGGATCACCTCATCCACCGCGTATGGTCCTTTCCATGGTGGAGAGAGCTTATGTTTGTCCTTGGTTGACTGGGTCCTCTGGAGTATGAGATCACCGACCTCGAGGATCCTTCCCGTGATTTTTCTTTCATGGTACCTGCGGAGAGTTTGCTAGTAACGAGCAGAGCAGATGATGGTCATTTCACACGCCTCCTTGAGTAGGTCGACCGTGTCCTGCTGAGCCTCTGTGGCTCAGTCTTGGTTGAAGGCTTTTACTCTTGGGGCGCCTTGATCGAGGTCGGATGGCAACACTGCTTTGGCTCCGTATGCTAGGAAGAAAGTGGTGAACCCCGTGGACTGGTTTGGGGTCATTCTTCAGCTCTAGAGGATCGCTGGAACCTCTGCAATCCATCGTCCGACATACTTTTTGAGTCGGTTGATGATGCGGGGCTTGAGTCCTTGGAGGACCATGCCATTGTCCCGCTTGAACTAACCATTAGTACATGGATGTCCGACCGAGGCCCAATCGATCCTGATGCCGTATCTATCATAGAAGTCTAGGAACTTTTTCCTAGTGAAGTTTGTTTCATGGTCGATGATGATATAGTTAGGGATACCAAACTGATAGATGATGTCAAGGAAGAACTTGACCGCCTCTTCTGAGCGGATATTGGTGATGGGCTTTGCCTCTGTCCACTTGGTGAACTTGTCCACCGCCATGAGTAGGTGAGTGAAGGCACCCGGGGCCTTTTTGAGGGGTCCAACCATGTCGAGGCCCCAGACCACGAATGGCCAGGTGATGGGGATGGTCTGAAGCTCCTATGCTGGCAGGTGAGTTTTCCCAGCGTAGAACTGGCATCCTTCACACCTGCAGACCACCTCCTCTGCATCTCATAGCACAGTGGTCTCGTAAAAACCTTGGCAAAAGGCTATTTCCCCTGGTCGGTAGATTTCGGCATGGACCTCGAGGAGAAGCTATTTCCCCTGGTCGGTCGGGATGCACTTCATGAGCACTCTCGACGGACTTCACTTGTAAAGTTCATTACTAATGGCGATGAATGTCTTGGCGCATCGAGCGATTCGTCGCACTTTAGTCCTTTCCGGTGGGAGAACCTCCTCGAGGAGGTAGGCGAGCAGTGGTGCTCTCTAGTCTGCCGGATCAAGTGCCATCACGGCGATGTCGCCAGGCGATGTTGCCATGGAGGCACCAAGGTCAGAGCCCCTGAGCCCTCGGTCGGGGTTGGGGCACATCAAGGGGTTGGAGCCCCCGAGTGCTAGATTGGTGTTGGAGCGCATCTGGGTCGTATCCTCTTGGATGCGGGTAGACGGCTGTAAGGTCGAGATGGCGGACTAGAGGGAGGGTGAATAGTCCTTTCTAAAATTAATCGCGTCGGATAACCGAAACAAGTACGGAATTAAAACTATCGGTCTAGCTAAGACTACACCCCTCTATCTATGTTCTCTAGCACCTTCCAAAGATACTAATTAAGCCACAAAGGTGCCGAGCTAGCTAGAGCTCACCTAACCAATTCTAGAAGCAAGGTCACACGAACCTATGCCACTAGTACTTTAAGCAATAAGGGAGCTCCTACACATGCTAGTAAGCAAAAGCACAAAGCCAACTAAGCTCACTAGCAATGCTCAATAACAAGGCAACCAATGCCAAATTAGAGAGCGCAAGTACTTAGCTACACAAACTAAGCAAAGTGACTAACAAAGTTACACAAACCAAATTAGTCATGCAAGGGAGCTACTTCTATGCTACACAAGCAAGAAGGTAACTAGTAAGCTACACAAGCTAACTAATTACAAGAGCAATTACACAAGCACAATGTATATGAAAGTAATTACAAACTTGTGTAACAAGGATGCAAACCAACGGGAAGAACACAGTTGACACGGTGATTTTTCTCCTGAGGTTCACGTGTTTGCCAACACGTTACGTCCCCGTTGTTTCGACCGCTCACTTGGTGGTTCGGTGGCTAATTGGCATCACCCGCCAAGCCCGCACGTCGGGCACTACAAGAACCTACCCCAAAAGTGAGGGTAGCTCAATGACACGCTCAACTAGAGTTGCTCTTCGTGGCTCCCGCGGGGCGAGCACAATGCCCCTCACAAAGCTCTTCTCTGGAGCCCGCACAAGATTCTTGTGGGCTTCGACGGAGACCACCACCAAGCAATCTAGGAGGTGGCAACCTCCAAGAGTAACAAGCACCACTGGCTTGCAACTCGATCACCTAGTGCCACTCGATGCAACCTCACGATGCAATCGCACTAGAATCGCTCTCTCACACAATCGGATGATCACTATCAAGTATATGTGAGATGGAGGGCTCCCAAGCACTACTACACAAGCCACCAAGGCTCTAGTGTGCTCAGCTACTGGCCCAAGGCCGACCATGGCTTCTATTTATAACCCCACGAACAAATAGAGCCGTTACCCCTTCACTGGGTAAAAGTCGGGACGACCGGACGCTCCGGTCCGATCGACCGGACGCTGGACCTCAGCGTCCGGTCATGTGATGCACGCCACGTGTCCCCTTCTTCAAATGCTGTTCACTGGATCTCAACGGTCATCTGTCGACCAGACGCTCTAGCTTGAACTGACCAGACGTAGCAACCCCAGCGTTTGGTCGTTTCCAGTAAGGTACCGGACATGACCGGAAGCGTCCGGTCGGTCACGATCGGACGTAGCACCAGCGTCCGGTCACCTCCAGCAACACTGCTCTACCTGCATCATCACATGTCACCTTGACCGAACGCACCCTGTCAGTGTCCGGTCACTTCTAGTGCCAGCGTCCGGTCGATGACCAACGCCTGCCCGCTGACTGCCACTACTGACCGGACGCTGGAACCTAGCATTCGGTCACTATGTGACCAATGTCCGGTCCACTCTGTGAGACCCTATCTTTTTAGAACAGGACGTCGGTGGAGTTCTGAACCCTTCTCACCTCCGTTCCATCGCCGAGTTGATCCACATCAACTCTAACTTCATCTCCTTTGTAAATGCGCCAACACCACCAAGTGTACACCACCATGTGTATGTGTGTTAGCATTTTCACAATCATTTTTCAAAGGATTAGCCACTCAACTTGCCATGCCACTTAATCCTAGCGATGATGCAAAGTTAGATCACTCGAGTGGCACTAGATGACCGATATGCAAACAAGTTTGCCCCTCTTGATAGTACTGCCATCTATCCTAAACCCGGTCATAAACTTCTCTACACACCTATGACCGGTGAAATGAAATGCCCTAGGTTATACCTTTGCCTTGCGCATTCCATTCCATCTCCTCCAATGTTGATGCAACACATGCACCAACATGATAAACAATGATATGATCCACTTCATATCATCACGTGATCATATTGGTTCATCGATCTTGACATCACTTGCTTTTCACCGTTGCCTTTATCCATCGGCGCCAAGTCTTGCTCAAGCTTCACCGCCACACGGTCCATCGCTCCAAAGCCTCCGACTTGCCCTTCACGCTTGCAACCGGTCCATCAAGTCAAGTCTTGTCTTGATCTTCTCCATCATGATCACATGACTCAATGTCATGTCTCATGTGCAATGAGCGGATTGTAACACCTCGGGTGTTTAAATATTAAAATTTGACATGTCATCATATGCATTGCAAAGCATTTGGCATTTGGTGAAAACTTTGTGATGCATACACTAATACAAGTTTATATTTATGGGGTATGTGTTGCATTGTATTGTTTGACTCAAGTTCAAAGTTTGCTTGGATTTTGAATTTTTCGAGAAAACCCCGCTTTTCAACATTTAAATCCTACCCTGAAAATCCATTTCAAAATTTAAGCATATTTTGGGGTTGGGCCCAAAAGCAAAAGTGTAGTGCTTGACAAGTTAAGCAAAGTTTATTTTTGGAGTTTTTCAAGTTGTTTGGAAAAATTAGGAGTAATTTGAAAAGGCGTAATTCGATAATTTTCCCCTTTTAAATTCAAAAGTTCATTTCAAAAACTAGACCGAATTAGAAGATGGTTATAAAATCAAAGTTGTAGAACTTTTGATTTTGAACAACTTTTATTTTTGGAGATTTTTAAGTTGTTATGAAATTTTGGGAGTAATTTGTGAATTTTAGCGAATGGCAAACTTGTAAATACTGTGAACAGTGTTCACCGCCGTAGCTACACCGCCGGCGACCTTCTTCGGCATTCCAGGCGCGTCGTGGCCATCCTTGGCGTCGCGCTGGCGTGGAAACGGCTCCGTCATGGCTTCCTTGAGCTTCTGAGTCACGTTATAAGAACCGAGACGCCGTCGTCGTCGTTTTTCTTCCTCCTCTGTTTTTCCAGTCACCACCGCCGCAGCTCCGTCGAGCTCTCGCCGTCGACCTAGCGCCGTTGCCGTCTCGGCAAAGCATGCTCCAGCTCCGCCATATCCTTGCGCATCCAGCCAACCCACCAATTTAGCTAGTCTAGGTCGGGAACTCGAGTTGCATCGTCTTCTTCCTCGCGGCCGGCAACTCCTCCGCCGAGCACGATTCGCCGCGGCCAGAGCTCCACGGTGCATCTCCGTCCCTGGTTTTGGCTGATTCTGTTTTGTCTCGATGATGTAGTACTTAATCCTTAGCTGGTTGCTCATTTTGACCACTGCAGTCGCCGGTACACCATCACCGACGATGTTTTGCTCCGCCGTGACCGCTGTGACCGTCGAACCGTGTCTCCGTTGCTTCTCAGGCTCGGCCAGCGACTCCAGTGTGTTCGGGGTGAGCTCCTGGTTCTACCCAAGTTGTTTGTTTCATCATTACCGAGCTCCTATCGCCGGCGTAGCGCAGCCGCGCTGCCGTGTCCGCCATGGCCGTCGTCATGCTCATGCGCCGCTGTAATTGGTCCCGATTGTGCCACCAATCGACGCATAGGGGTGTAGGGGTCATTTCAGTACCTTGGTCGTCGCCGTTGAGCTCGCCGTCGGTGAGTTTTCACCGGTCAGCGCGCGTGTCGCCGTGGTCAAAGCGCGAGGTAGAAGATGACAAGTGGGACCCGGTTGTCAGTGACTCAGCGTTCAAATGGATTTTTCTATTTTCAGATTTGAATGAATAGTGTCTATTTTTGTTATTTTTGTGTAGATTTATTTAGAGCTCCAAAAATTATGAAAATTTTTGTGTGACTTCTCTGTGATGTAAAGTATTTAATAAAAATATGAAATAATGTTTTTCAGTACTTTTTAAATGTGATAAAAATTCCTCAATTTATTAATAAATGGATTTCCATGATTTTTCTAGGCTTATTTACTTGTCCAAAAATTATGAAATTTGTTTTTCCACTTAGTTATCAGGTGATGAACATTTACTAAAATTTTGAGCTCAATTAGAATAAGTTGATTTATTTCATAATTTTGAATTAAATAATTAATTCATAAAAGCAAATAGTAACCTTTAGTGATTTATGTTTTGTTTGTAATTTTGGATTGAGTGATGACATTGGGTCATTTGTTGATAATGATCCTAGGCAGTTGATGTATGTGTTACGAAAAAGATTTAGTTTGTTTGACTTGCAACTGTACCGCGAAGGAAAGTTGTATTCAAATTGTTAATTTTTGTATCCATCATCGAGCATCATATTTCGTATTCCGCATCATGTTAAACATGGCATTGCTATTACATGTAGTGAACGAAGGTGAAAATGTGGTAGTTAATCAAGCGGTTGAGGAGGTTAATCCGTCTGTTGAGGTCAGATCGAATACTTGTGTGACGTCGCAGGAGTCGGACTTTTCCGTCAACGAAGGCAAGCCCTGGATGCATACAACCCTACCTTATGTTTTACAAATTAATTTCGCTTTTGCTTTCTGTTACTGCATTAAGTGATTAGGAGTTAAGTAAGAGCCTAATTGGTGCATTACCAACCTTGTTATTCCATATTTACCATATTACCAGTTTTAAATTTGTATATGCCTAGTCTTGCTTAGCTATGCGTAGAACGATGAAGTCGGGTAACTACCTGCCACCTGCAAGTTTTAAATGGAACCTTGGTTACTTATGTTATCATGTGATATGGGAATGTGGAGTAATAATTCTAGACCGGGCGGACTCGGTGTGTGTGAGCCATAAGACATGGAGGTCTTGTGAGCGGGTTCTTTCCGCCTGTGTCGATTAAGGCACGTCCGTTGTTGAATTGCATGAGGTGAGAATTTGTAGTACTAACCACATACTCCGGTAAGCCTAAACTCGGCTATTCTATTACGAGAATGGCTAATCGCGCACTGGGAGTGGAGAGATGGTGGGAATAGCGTGTACCCACGTGGCAATGGACTGGATTGGTGGAGTACTGTATTCTCGGGTGGCGCGGACCCGTTCTTGCCTTAGAGGATCCGGGAGTAGGTTGGTATATGTAGGTCGGGGACCTGCATATGTCGGGGTTTAATCGGTTCGAATCGTCGTTGCTCCTCGATTATGGAGACTCAACTCACTGTTCATCATCGTAGTATTAATAACTAGAACTTGAATAAGTCTTGTGAAGGTGTTGGATATGAAGTTTCATGATCTCAGTGCGGATCGTGTTAGCTTTGTATATAATTCTTAAGAAGTTTTCTTTATAAAGAATGTTGTTAAAAGAGCTTTTATGCAAAAGAACTTTGATCATTGTTAAAGCTATACCTTGAATCCCTGAGCATGCATTCCTAAGTTATCAGTTAATATTTCGGTTAAGTCTTGTTGAGTACTTTTGTACTCAGGGTTCGTTGACCCTTGTTGTAGGTGAGCCTCATGAGCAGATCTGTTTTGGATCGTGCTGCATGACTATCGTTCGTTCTGACGATGAGAAGTAAATGTGTGATCCTTGGGCAGGATGTTTATTTTGTGTGTTATGTATATGTTAATTATGCCACTCCACTACTACTATGGTTTGTAATAATTATCGAACTTTGTTTGTAAGGTTTGAAACAACTGGTTTGTAAACTATGTTATCGTAAGACTTCCGCTGTTTTTACTCTGGTGCTGATATTTGAATAAATGTTGTAATACTGCAATGACTCTGTAACGTGATCCTGCTCAGAAATCGTGGATGATTCGGGGTTCCCCAAGGACACCCGACAGACTTCTTAAGTTACCAGGAACATATGCATTGTTGTCAAAGGTCGTTGGACAGTGACAAGTGCATGTGGGTCCTATAATTTAGGAGGTTCTGCCACAGAATGGTATCAGAGCGATCGTTACAAGGTTTTTGTTGTATTATTTTACAAAAACTTCAAAATGATTTGGGATGACTAAATTTAATTTGATAATTTGGTCCAAATTGCTTCTGACTTATCTTATTTCTTTCTCACCATTCCGTATTTGATTAAAAAGGTTTTGTGTGGTGGAGTAGTAATATTACTATGCCCTATATAAAATAAATGTTATTTATGTGCATTATTAACTTTGATGTTTTTGTTCGTAAGAACGATTCATGCATCATGAATAATTCACTCGTTACTTCCTTCACCTCTTAGTCTGGAGTTGAGTAGTGAGTCTGGTTTGAGGAATGTAATCCATCTTAGCTACTTTTTGGATTTTGATCAAATGGTCTTACTTGGATTAAATTGGATTCCTACAGTATGGCTCGTGCCAAGATGACGCCCCGTAAGTCCACCGGACCCAAAGGAGTTCCT
Organism: Miscanthus floridulus; assembly: GCF_019320115.1. Lineage (NCBI taxonomy): Eukaryota > Viridiplantae > Streptophyta > Magnoliopsida > Poales > Poaceae > Miscanthus > Miscanthus floridulus. The sequence continues at coordinate 29,369,581 of NC_089584.1, forward strand.
CGTCACCAACTTGCCCCTAGAAATGATGGTGCTAGCAGTAGCAGTACTAGGCCTGATCCCCAGGCAGAGATACTGAGGATTTCTACAGAGTTAGCACAAGCTACTAGAGATAGGGCTTTGGATGCTATACAAATAGGAGAATTACAGGGTCAATTGAGGCATCTCACCACTATGCATAGGAACTGTGAACGTATGTTGGTTCGTACGGTGGAGGGAAGAAATGAAGCTTGGCAGAGGGAAAATGTAGCTAGAGCTAGAACTCATGAGCTAGAATTTTATGTAGAAGATTTAGAAGAACATAATACTTATCTACATGAGGAAGTTCATAGGCTTAGCAATCTACTAAATCCAAATCATGAGCCTCAAGCTGATGTCATGGACCCCGGTGTCATCCTTGCCGATGATGATGAATCGAGAGAGGAAGAGGAAGAAGATCCTAAAGAATTAGTAATGATCGATGAAAGTGATGATGAAGGCGGTAATAATTCTGGAATGGATACCGAGCCTGAAGTTTGAAGAAATTGAGGAAAAGAGTAGAGTTGTATAATAGTAGCTCTAGTTAAGTTACATAGTTTTGTTGTCGTACTCGTGGGTTTGTTTGTACATTAGTAAACTCTATGTAATGTGTCTAGAATAAGCTTTGGTACAATTCAATAAAGACATGTGAATAAAGTTTGGTTTGTTATGAGCAAGATTTGTGCAACTGCTGTCAAAGAGATTAAAGATATTCCGGTAGTGTGTGAATTTCCGGATGTGTTTCCTGAAGATTTACCCGGTCTACCACCTGATAGGGATGTACAGTTTAACATAGAGTTACAACCTGGAACAGCTCTGATTTCTCAGAGAGCTTATAGAATGCCACCTAAGGAATTGGCCGAGTTGAAGACTCAGTTACAAGAATTGATTGAGAAAGGGTTTATCCAACCTAGTTCCTCATCTTGGGGATGTCCGGCAATTTTTGTGAAAAAGAAAGATGAGACCCTAAGGTTATGTGTTGACTATCATCCATTGAATGAAGTGACCATCAAGAATAAGTATCCATTACCTCGGATAGATTTGCTTTTTGATCAATTGGCCGGAGTCAAACTATTCTCCAAGATAGATTTGAGATCAGGATATCACCAAATTAAGATAAAGCCTGAAGATATTCCCAAAATGGCATTTACCACAAGATATGGATTATATGAATACTTGGTAATGTCTTTTGGTTTGACAAATGCTCCAGCTCATTTCATGTATCTAATGAACTCAGTATTCATGCCTGAGCTAGACAAGTTTGTAGTGGTGTTTATTGATGACATTTTAGTATATTCCAAGACTAAGAAAGAACATGCGGAACATCTCAGAATTGTTCTGACCCGTTTGAGAGAACATCGACTATATGCCAAGTTCAGCAAGTGTGATTTTTGGCTTAAGGAAGTGCAATTTCTTGGACATGTCTTGTCAGCCGAAGGAGTTGCAGTTGATCCTAGCAAAGTGAAGGATGTGCTTGATTAGAAACCGCCAGCCACAGTTCATCAAGTTCGGAGTTTTCTAGGATTGGCGGGGTATTACCATCGGTTTATTCCAGATTTCTCAAAAATATCAAAGTCCATAACTGAATTGTTGAAGAACCAAGTTAAGTTTGTCTGGTCATCAGATTGTGAGGAGGCTTTCCAGACTTTGAAGAGACTGTTAACCACTGCACCAGTATTAGCCCAACCTGATATCGAGAAGCCGTTTGACGTCTACTGTGATGCTTCAAGTATTGGTATTGGATGTGTGTTGATGCAAGAAGGCCAAGTCATTGCCTATGCATCCAGGCAACTTAAGCAACATGAAGAACACTATCCGACTCATGACTTGGAGTTAGCAGCTGTGGTTCATGCTCTAAAGATTTGGCGGCATTACCTGCTTGGTAATACGTGCCATATGTATACCGGCCACAAGAGCTTAAAGTATATCTTTACTCAGTCAGAATTGAACATGCGACAAAGAAGATGGTTAGAACTGATTAAGGATTATGATTTGGAAGTACATTATCACCCTAGTAAAGCAAATGTAGTTGCAGATGCCCTTAGTCGCAAAAGTTATTGCAATTGTCTGACAGTGAGAACAATGGGTTTGAATTTATGCCAAGAAATGGAGAAGTTGAATGTAGAAGTAATTCAACAAGGAAGTTTGACCAACATAATTGTTGAAGCTACTATTCGAGATCAAGTTATTGCTGCTCAGAAGGAAAACAAGGGTATAGCCCATATCAAGGAAAAAGTCAAGAATGGAAAAGCGGAATGCTTTAGCATAGATGATGAAGATGTGTTATGGTTCAAGGATCGCCTGGTGGTACCAAAAGTTCCTGAGTTGCGGCAGTCAATTCTAGATGAGGCACATGCTACTAGGTTATCTATTCATCCGAGAAGCAACAAGATGTACCATGATTTGAAGCAAAGATTCTGGTGGACTAAAATTAAAATAGAGATTGCTCGATATATAGCAAAGTGTGATACTTGTCAAAAGGTGAAAGCTATACATTTGAGGTCTGCTGGTGAATTACAACCATTACCTATTCCATCTTGGAAGTGGGAGGACATCAGTATGGATTTTATTGTTGGTCTACCCAAGACATCAAAGGGATTTGACTCAGTATGGGTTATTGTAGATCGACTCACTAAGTCAGCACATTTTCTTCCAGTCAAGACAATATATCCTACGATCCAATATGCCAAGATGTATTTAGCAAGAATCATGAGTCTTCATGGAATACCCAAGACTATTGTGTCAGATAGGGGTACACAGTTTGTCTCCATTTTTTGGAAACAATTGCATTCTTCATTGGGTACCAAACTTCTATATAGTACAGCTTATCATCCGCAGACTGATGGACAGACTGAAAGAGTTAATCAAGTACTTGAAGATATGTTAAGGTGTTGTGTCCTTAACTATTCCAATAAGTGGGATGAATGCTTACCTTTGGCCGAGTTCTCATACAACAATAGTTATCAGGAAAGCATTAGAATGGCTCCATTTGAAGCACTCTATGGTCGTAGATGCAGAACATCATTGAGTTGGTCTGAGCCTGGAGAAAGAAGATTCTTTGGAGTTGACCTTGTGAAAGAAACAGAAGACAAGGTTAGGCAAATACAGAATAATTTGAAGATAGCTCAGTCCCGCCAAAAGAATTATGCGGATAGAAGACGGAGACCATTGGTATTTAACAAAGGAGATTTTGTATATCTGAAAGTATCACCAATGAAGGGAGTTACCCATTTTGGTGTTAAAGGAAAGTTGGCACCTCGATATATTGGACCATATCAAATTTTGGAGAGGTATGGAAAAGTGGCATATCGCTTGAAGTTACCTGAACATCTCGCAGCTGTGCATGATGTGTTCTATGTTTCTCAATTGAAGAAGTGTCTCCGAGTGCCTGAACAGAATGTTGAAGTTGAAGGAGTGGAACTAGAACCGGATTTAACTTATTCCGAATATCCTATCCGAGTGTTAGATCAGAAAGATCGTGTTACTCGAAGACGGACAATCAAGTTCTATAAAATATAATGGAATCAACATTCAGAAGAGGAAGCTACTTGGGAATCAGAAGATTACTTGTTAGAAAAGTTTCCAGAGTTTCTAGCATCAATATAGAATCGAGTAGTATTAATTGTGCTCGGTTGCTACAAGTTGTGTTTTGTAAAGGAACCTTAGCTGTTTTATAGGCAAGTTTTGGATGTTTTTGGACTGACACATTTCCTTTTCCATTACTTACCCTATGGCTTTGAATCTCGGGGCGAGATTTCTTTTAGGGGGAAGGATTGTAACACCTCGGGTGTTTAAATATTAAAATCTGACATGTCATCATATGCATTGCAAAGCATTTGGCATTTGGTGAAAACTTTGTGATGCATACACTAATACAAGTTTATATTTATGGGGTATGTGTTGCATTGTATTGTTTGACTCAAGTTCAAAGTTTGCTTGGATTTTGAATTTTTCGAAAAAACCCCACTTTTCAACATTTAAATCCTACCCTGAAAATCCATTTCAAAATTTAAGCATATTTTGGGGTTGGGCCCAAAAGCAAAAGTGTAGTGCTTGACAAGTTAAGCAAAGTTTATTTTTGGAGTTTTTCAAGTTGTTTGGAAAAATTAGGAGTAATTTGAAAAGGCGTAATTCGATAATTTTCCCCTTTTAAATTCAAAAGTTCATTTCAAAAACTAGACCGAATTAGAAGATGGTTATAAAAGCAAAGTTGTAGAACTTTTGATTTTGAACAACTTTTATTTTTGGAGATTTTTGAGTTGTTATGAAAATTTGGGAGTAATTTATGAATTTTGGCGAATGGCAAACTTGTAAATACTGTGAACAGTGTTCACCGCCGTAGCTACACCGCCAACGACCTTCTTCGGCGTTCTAGGCGCGTCGTGGCCATCCTTGGCGTCGCGCTGGCGTGGAAACGGCTCCGTCGTGGCTTCCTTGAGCTTCTGAGTCACGTTATAAGAACCGAGACGCCGTCGTCGTCGTTTTTCTTCCTTCTCTGTTTTTCCAGTCACCACTGCCGTAGCTCCGTCGAGCTCTCGCCGTCGACCTAGCGCCGTTGCCGTCTCGGCAAAGCGTGCTCTAGCTCCGCCGTATCCTTGCGCATCCAGCCAACCCACCAATTCAGCTAGTCTAGGTCGAGAACTCGAGTTGCATCGTCTTCTTCCTCGCGGCCGGCAACTCCTCCGCCGAGCACGATTCGCCGCGGCCAGAGCTCCACGGTGCATCTCCGTCCCTGGTTTTGGCTGATTCTGTTTCGTCTCGATGATGTAGTACTTAATCCTTAGCTGGTTGCTCATTTTGACCACTGCAGTCGCCGGTACACCATCACCGACGACGTTTTGCTCCGCCGTGACCGTTGAACCGTGTCTCCGTTGCTTCTCAGGCTCGGCCAGCGACTCCAGTGTGTTCGGGGTGAGCTCCTGGTTCTACCCAAGTTGTTTGTTTCATCATTACCGAGCTCCTATCGCTGGCGTAGCGCAGCCGCGCTGCCGTGTCCGCCATGGCCGTCGTCATGCTCATGCGCCGCTGTAATTGGTCCCGATTGTGCCACCAATCGACGCGTAGGGGTGTAGGGGTCATTTCAGTACCTTGGTCGTCGCCGTTGAGCTCGCCGTCGGTGAGTTTTCACCGGTCAGCGCGCGTGTCGCCGTGGTCAAAGCGCGAGGTAGAAGATGACAAGTGGGACCCGGTTGTCAGTGACTCAGCGTTCAAATGGATTTTTCTATTTTCAGATTTGAATGAATAGTGTCTGTTTTTGTTATTTTTGTGTAGATTTATTTAGAGCTCCAAAAATTATGAAAATTTTTGTGTGACTTCTCTGTGATGTAAAGTATTTAATAAAAATATGAAATAATGTTTTTCAGTACTTTTTGAATGTGATAAAAATTGCTCAATTTATTAATAAATGGATTTCCATGATTTTTCTAGGCTTATTTACTTGTCCAAAAATTATGAAATTTGTTTTGCCACTTAGTTATCAGGTGATGAACATTTACTAAAATTTTGAGCTCAATTAGAATAAGTTGATTTATTTCATAATTTTGAATTAAATAATTAATTCATAAAAGCAAATAGTAACCTTTAGTGATTTAGGTTTTGTTTGTAATTTTGGATTGAGTGATGACCTTGGGTCATTTGTTGATAATGATCCTTGGTAGTTGATGTATGTGTTACGAAAAAGATTTAGTTTGTTTGACTTGCAACTGTACCGCGAAGGAAAGTTGTATTCAAATTGTTAATTTTTGTATCCATCATCGAGCATCATATTTCGTATTCCGCATCATGTTAAACATGGCATTGCTATTACATGTAGTGAACGAAGGTGAAAATGTGGTAGTTAATCAAGCGGTTGAGGAGGTTAATCCGTCTGTTGAGGTCAGATCGAATACTTGTGTGACGTCGCAGGAGTCGGACTTTTCCGTCAACGAAGGCAAGCCCTGGATGCATACAACCCTACCTTATGTTTTACAAATTAATTTCGCTTTTGCTTTCTGTTACTGCATTAAGTGATTAGGAGTTAAGTAAGAGCCTAATTGGTGCATTACCAACCTTGTTATTCCATATTTACCATATTACCAGTTTTAAATTCGTATATGCCTAGTCTTGCTTAGCTATGCGTAGAACGATGAAGTCGGGTAACTACCTGCCACCTGCAAGTTTTAAATGGAACCTTGGTTACTTATGTTATCATGTGATATGGGAGTGTGGAGTAATAATTCTAGACCGGGCGGACTCGGTGTGTGTGAGCCACAAGACATGGAGGTCTTGTGAGCGGGTTCTTTCCACCTGTGTCGATTAAGGCACGTCCGTTGTTGAATTGCATGAGGTGAGATTTTGTAGTACTAACCACATACTCCGGTAAGCCTAAACTCGGCTATTCTATTACGAGAATGGCTAATCGCGCACTGGGAGTGGAGAGATGGTGGGAATAGCGTGTACCCACGTGGCAATGGACTGGATTGGTAGAGTACTGTATTCTCGGGTGGCGCAGACCCGTTCTTGCCTTAGAGGATCCGGGAGTAGGTTGGTATATGTAGGTCGGGGACCTGCATATGTCGGGGTTTAATCGGTTCGAATCGTCGTTGCTCCTCGATTATGGAGACTCAACTCACTGTTCATCATCGTAGTATTAATAACTAGAACTTGAATAAGTCTTGTGAAGGTGTTGGATATGAAGTTTCATGATCTCAGTGCGGATCGTGTTAGCTTTGTATATAATTCTTAAGAAGTTTTCTTTATAAAGAATGTTGTTAAAAGAGCTTTTATGCAAAAGAACTTTGATCATTGTTAAAGCTATACCTTGAATCCCTGAGCATGCATTCCTAAGTTATCAGTTAATATTTCGGTTAAGTCTTGTTGAGTACTTTTGTACTCAGGGTTCGTTGACCCTTGTTGCAGGTGAGCCTCATGAGCAGATCTGTTTTGGATCGTGCTGCATGACTATCGTTCGTTCTGACGATGAGAAGTAAATGTGTGATCCTTGGGCAGGATGTTTATTTTGTGTGTTATGTATATGTTAATTATGCCACTCCACTACTACTATGGTTTGTAATAATTATCGAACTTAGTTTGTAAGGTTTGAAACAACTGGTTTATAAACTATGTTATCGTAAGACTTCCGCTATTTTTACTCTGGTGCTGATATTTGAATAAATGTTGTAATACTGCAATGACTCTATAACGTGATCCTGCTCGGAAATCGTGGATGATTCGGGGTTCCCCGAGGACACCCGACAGACTTCTTAAGTTACCAGGAACATATGCATTGTTGTCAAAGGTCGTTGGATAGTGACAAGTGCATGTGGGTCCTATAATTTAGGAGGTTCTGCCACACTCCTTCATCATCACATGTGTGAGCTTTGCAACATCTCCAAGCCATTTTCACCTTTATGGTATATGTTGCTCACACATATGTACCTGTGGACTAATCACCTGTGTATCTCACATAAACACAATTAGTCCACCTAGGTTGTCACTCAATTACCAAAACCACACAAGGACCTTTCAACGGCTCGTGGAGGTCATTTATAAAGACCCCATCGGTGGGCGGTTCCCGTCTGGCTGCCAATTTTGCAAGGAAGTCAGTGGCGTTGTTGTCCTTTTGAGGGACATGATGCAGTTCGATCCCTTGGAACTTGTCCTTGAGCTTGCGCACCTCCTAGCAGTATGCCGCCATGAGAGGGCTCTTGCAAGAGGGCTACTTCATGACTTGGTCAACGACCAACTCTGAGTCACTGCAGACATACAGCCGCATGCCACTGAGCTTGACGGCGATGCGCAGTCCATTAATGAGGGCCTCGTACTCCGTGGCATTGTTTGAGGCTAAAAAATGGAGATGGATCGCGTAGCGAAGCCTGCTCCCATCTTGGGAGATCAGAACCACTCCAGCCCCCAAGCCAGGCGCCATGATCAACCCATCGAAGTACATCATCTAGTGCTTGTGGGTGACGTCCGAGGTCGGGAGCTGGACTTCCGTCCATTCGGCGATGAAGTCAGCAAGTGCTTGAGACTTAATAGCGATGCGGGGGACATACCTGATGTCGTGGCCCATGAGCTCGAGAGCCCATTTGGAGATTCAGCCGGTGGCATCATGGTTACGGATGACCTCCCCGAGTGGGTATGAGGTGACGACCGTGACCTCGTGTTCGGTGAAGTAGTGTAGGAGCTTCCGGGTCACCATCATCACGGTGTACGGAAGCTTCTGAACCTAGGGGTAGCGAATTTTGGCATCGGTGGGTACCTCACCGATGAAGTACACTGGTCGTTGGACCTTTTGGGGGTGTCTTGGCTCCTCCCTCTCGACGACGAGGGTAGCACTCACAACGTGGTTGCTTGCTGCAATGTTGAGGAGGAGGGATTCTCCTCGTTCGGGAGCGACGAGGATTGGGGCCTATGTCAGTGATGCTTTGAGGCTTTCTAAAGCCTGTTGTGCCTCCTTTGTCTAGATGAATGTGTCTATCTTCTTGAGAAGTTTGTAGAGAGGCATCCCTCATTCGCCTAGTCGGGAGATTAACCTGCTCTGGGCGGCCAAATAGCCAGTGAGCCTCTGTACGCCCTTGAGGTTGCGTATAGAGCCCATGTTGGAGATGGCCATGATTTTTTTGGGGTTGGCTTCGATGCCGCTCTCGGACATGATGTATCCGAGCAGCTTCCCCTTCGAAACCCCCAAAACACATTTTTCGGGATTCAATTTGACGCTGAACCTTTGGAGGTTCATGAATGTGGCAGCCAAGTTTGCGATCAGGTCGCTAGCTTGAGCTGTTTTCACCACTATGTCATCTACATTGACTGCGATTGTTGGCTTTGGCCGCTCGACTTGGTCGAGCGGGTCGATTTGGTTAGCAAAGCATCGCTGCATGCATCGTTGATAGGTGGTGCCAATGTTCTTCAGACCGAAAGGCATGGTTACATAACAGTACGAACCGTACAGGGTGATGAATGAAATCGCAACCTAGTCAGACTCTTTCATCATGATCTAGTGGTAGCCTGAGTAGGCATCTAGGAAGGAGAGAATTTTGCACCCTAGGGTGGAATTGACTATTTGATCTATGCATGGTAAAGGAAAGTGGTCCTTTGGGCATGCCTTGTTGAGGCCAGTATAGTCAACACACATTCTCCATTTCCCGTTCTTCTTTTTCACAAGAACAGGATTAGCTAGCCAGTCAGAGTGGTATACCTCTTTGACGAATCCGACTGCCAGAAGTTTGGCGATCTCCTCACCTATGGCCCTACGCCTCTCGTCGTTAAAGCGACGCAGGTGTTGCTTGGCAGGCTTTGAGCCTAGGACGACATGTAGTGCATGCTCGACGACCTCCCTCGGTATGCTTGGCATGTCAGAAGCCTTCCACACGAAGACATCATGATTTGCACGTAGGAAGTCAGTGAGCTCGCTTTCCTATTTGGCTGGGAGCTTAGTCCTGATCGGCACCATCTTGGCTGGGTTGCTAGGGTCGATCTCCACCGCCTTGGTTTACTTGATCGGATGGAAGGTGCTTGAGGAGGTCTACCTATTGCGATCGGGGACTGTTGGAGTCACCGAATTCCTGAGCTCCGGGAGCTTGGTGGAGTTGATGATGGCAGTGGCAAGCTCGTAATGCTTGTGGTCGCACGTGTAGGCGTGCGAGAAGGTGCTACCTACGGTGATGATGCCGTTCGGCCCTAGCATCTTTAGTTTAAGGTAGGTGTAGTTGGGGATCGCCATGAACTTGGTGTAGCATGACCGCCCCGAGATGGCATGGTAGGACCCCAAAAAGTCCACTACATCAAAGGTTAGGACATCCGAGCAGAAGTTGGTGCAGTTGCCGAACATGATGGGCTGGTCGATCTTCCCGAGTGGGTATGCCTGCATGCCTGGGATCACGCCGTGGAAGGGGGAGCTCACTGGGTGGAGCTCCGACCAGGGGATATGCATGGCGTCGAGGATGTCGACGTACAGAATGTTGAGGCCGCTGCCTCCATTCATCAGCACCTTGGTGAGGCGCTTCCTATGGATGATGGGGTCAACAACGAGCAGGTAGCGACCCAGTCAGGCGATGTGGGAAGGATGGTCTCTCTAATCAAAAGTGATTGGGGAGTCCGACCAGCTAAGGAAAGAGGGGATGGCCGACTCGGCGGTGCATGCCTCTCTGTAGCGTACCTTGTGCTAGCGCTTGGAGTGGATGGCGTCGGATCCCCCAAAGATCATGAGACATTCCTCGAGGTTGGGGAAGCCATCTTCATCCTATCCCACCGCTCCTCCTTTCTTGGGCGCCTCCTCCTTGCCCTTCCCTTCCTTTGGCTTAGCAGCTTGCCGTAGGAAGCGCTTGAGGATATCACAGTGCTTATAGAGGTGTTTGATGGGATAGGCGTGGCTGGTGCATGGATTCTCCATGAGCTTGTCGAAGTGGTCGGGCTGGCCCTGCTGGGGCTGCTTGCCCGCGCGGTCGGCCGCGATGACCAAAGTTGGGTTGGCCAGTCGGCGTTGATCCTTCTTGTTCTTCTTGCCCTTTTGTGTGGAGGGGCCCTTGCCTTGGTCCTCGCGCTTGGCCTTGCCCCTATCCCGACCACCACTGAAGACCACCCTGACCACCTCCTCGCCAGAGGTGTGGTTCATGGCGATGTCGAGTAGGTCACGGGTGGTATGGGGCTTCACACAGTCGAGCTTGTGGATCAGGGACTTGCAGGTTGTCCCAAAGAGGAAAGTGCCGACGATGTCCGCGTCGACGACATCAGGAATGGAGTTGCACTACTTTGAGAACCTATAGATGTAATCCCGCAGGGACTCGTTGGGCTCCTACTGGTAGCTCTTGAGGTCCTAGGAATTTCTAGGACGGACATACGTCCCCTAAAAATTTCCTACGAAGTCCCTCTTGAGATCCGCCTAGTCGCGAATGCTGTCGGGCGGAAGGAATTTGAGCCATGCTTGAACATGCTCCCCCACGCAGATGGGGAGGTATTAGATGATGAAGCAGTCATCATCTACTCCTCTGGCTCGATAGATGAGCCAAAAGTCTTTGAGCCATATACCGGTGCTCGTCTCCTTGGTGTACCTGGCGATGTTGGTGGGCTGTCGGAAGCACTGTGGGAACGATGCTTTCTAGATGCGGTGACCAAAGGCCTATGGCCTCGGGCCATCCGGGCTGGGGATCCAGTCATTTGGTTGGCCGCCATGCCTAGGGTGCGTGTCCTCACAGTCCTCGATGGTCAGACCAGGGCCCGCGCCTCCTGCTCTTGCCGGCATTCGATGGACGTCATCATTGTGCCGAGCGTGGCGTTGATGGTTGATGCTGCTGTGAGCATCATGGTTTGGCTTGAGCTGTTCGCGCATAGGTGGCTGGTGTGGAGTGGGCGCCGAGTTGGGCTATGGCGTAGCCGCAGCTTCCTACTCCATGTCCAGCAACTGCTGCGGTGAGTGGACGGAGCGATTCGACAGGTGCAGCCCTAGTCCCCCGATTGGGCAAGAGGCCACGAGCTGGTGTCATGACATAGAGCTCTTCGCTTGCTGAATGGCGGCGGTCTCCACCAGCGCCCAGAGTTTTTGGTGGATTGCTTGCTCCTGGGGGTCGGTAGGCTTAGGGAGGCCGCACAAAAGCATCACCGCAGCAGCGATATTCTGTCCAGCCCAAGCAAACTGAGGGGGGTCATCCCGTCCGTCTAGTATGTTATGCTGGACATGACGGGTACGACCTCGAGCACCGCTCATCGGGTTACGCGCATGTGGCGTAGTGTGATATTGCGGGTGCACCGGCGCAGGCGATGGCTGGCTCTGCTGCCTTTGTTGTAACTCTTCATCGTGCTCCTGCGCATGCGCCAGGGCCTGTGCATAGGGGTCTGGAGGGGTGTGAGTCTGTGGAGACTCCACTACCTCCGGTGGCTATCCCGGGGCGTCCGCCATAGCACACTCCTAGGACAGAGGGTGGCCAGATGCCATGACATCACCGATGATGGAGCCGTCACTTTCGACCTCATCATCAACGAGGTCATGGAAGGAGGCAGGAGCATAGCCCGCCATCCCTATGAACTCAGACGTGAGAGGGGGCGACGTCAGTATCCTTCAGAGCCCTCATGCGCACGTGTCTACGGGGGACACGAAGCCATAGGGGAACCGGTCGCATGGCGGTCGTGGTGGTGACAACGGGGTCTCTCCAGAGAGCTAGCAGAAGGTGTTAAATAGTGAGTAAAGAACAATATGTACATCACTCACCATGGGGTTTGAGCCCAGCATGGGCTCGAGGCGAAGCAGGGTGTCTCGATGTTGAGGTTGTTGAGTGGCCCAGGGCCGGTGAAGGGCGCTCCTCCTCTAGTGAGCGCCGGGACAAGCGCCTCCTCGTAGAGGTGGAGTACACCGAGTTGGTTGGCGATGAAGTCTAGACTCCCGAAGAGGAAGGTCTGGAGTGGTACGAAGACGGGAGGAACCCACATCCCAGCAAGTGGGAGCGTGGGAAACTCCAGTGAGCCGAAGCGAATCGTATCGCTCGAGCCAGCCATGTCGAAGATGGTGGAAAGGTGGGCCATCCGATGACTAAAAGCGTGAACGCACGACATCCTCCCCACGGACGGCGCCAACTGTCGGTGAGAAATATGGCCAACAAGTAAATATTTGTAGTTTTGCCGTGCGTTGTGATTGGATGTGGCCTAACACTCCATGACATAGGATTTATACTGGTTCAGGCAACATGCCCTATGTCCAGTTGAGGTCGGTCGGTGACTTTATTCCTGAGCCCAGGTGCTCGAAGTTTGCTGTGGGGTTACAAAAGAGTAAGGAATGAGAAGGGGGTGTTAGAGGCCTGGTCGGACTCTGAATCGAGTGGAAGAGAGTGACGGATGCTCAAACATGCGCTAAGTATTGGAGCGTATGCTCTGTGTGTCTGAGCTTATCAGCTGTTGAGAGCATGTAGACTATGTAGCTATCGAGCTCTAGAGCCATTGTGCTGTTGTCCTTGAGTCCTCGAGTCTTTAAGTTTTCCTGTCCTCCTAGTAGGAGAGAGCGCATCCCCTTTTATAGTTGAAGGGGATGGCCTTACAAGTCAGAGAGAAAGAGAGAGAGTGCATACGGGCGCTGCCTAGTCTTGTTGTCTACGCCATCGGGTACGGGATGGTCACCATCACCCACCTTACTGTTCATGCTCTGTTGTATCTGGCAGGCTACACAGTGTTCGCCTAGTACGGACGGCGCCCACAATACTATTTATGCTCATACGCGTCTGGCAGGCTCTACCGTGTTTGCCTGGTACGACAGCGCCCACAATACTGTTTATGCTCTGACGCGTCTAGCAGGTTCTACCATGTTCGCCTGACATGCCCCGATGGCACTGTTTCTGCAGGTGCGCAGGGCATGGCAGGGTATGGTCCTCGGTATTGCGGTCGACTTGAGCGCCTCCTTATCTGCTCCGCCTGCTCCCCGGGCCCACATCGAGTGGGAGTCCCCGGTCAGTCGTTCCTAGTCGGCCCCGACCGTGTCGGTCGGAAAGAGCAGTGAGCAGAGGTCCAGCATATTCTCAGTCGGAGAAAGGGGGTCAGAGTCGGACTACGGTCCCACCACGGCCAGGCCTTTCGGTCGCACCTCCGATCAGATCTCCTGGCCGGAGGTGCCGTTCGGGGATCGGATCGTGGTCTTGGCCAGTCATTGTGTTTCTGGGCCGACCCAGGCACGTGCTGACGCTGCGCCGCTTGCTGGGCCGAGTTTTGTAGGGAAGCGGGTCCATTGGGGACCCCGGGTTTATGAACCCGACACAAATTATTTCGTGGCCCTAAGTATGAAGATCGTTGCAATAAGTAAGTGTTATTGCAACTATTTGGAAAACGGTTGCATTATGTTATCACTGTTGCCACAACTTGAGTTGCGTTGCGAACAATTTTATTTACGTTACAATACTTAGATGATGTTGCAACTCTTTAGTTAATGGTTGCAATAGCACATCTACGTTGCCTTGAATATGTTTCGTTGTATAAAATAGTCGCCTGCGTTGCAACAGAGTTGAACGTATAACAACGAAAAATTGAATAGTTGCAATAGCTACGAAAAAAATGAATTGTTGCAATAGCTAAGGCTGGGTCACAGGATCAAATGTCATCAAAATGTAAAAAAAAGGAGTAAAAATGGAGCATAGGTAGGACTTGAACTCGAGACCCTTCCATCTTGAAGCAGTAGACTTACGACTAGATTATGTTGGATCTTATGTTAGTACATGCATAGTAAAATCTTTATATTTTAAATTAACAACGAGTACAATTAGGAAATGATAAAAACAGACTAAAAAGTGTAAAAATAGCAAAAAAAAAGGAATTGGTTGGACTCGAACTAACGACACCTCTTTCTTGAAAGGTCGACTTACCACAACATTACGTTGGTATTTGTGTTTGTTCATGCTCACAAAGTTCTTTGTAAGTTAAATTAACTATTAAAACAATTGGAAGATGACAAAAAGAACAAAAAAATGTTGACTATGGGGTTTGAACCTCAAACCCATCGCTCAAACACCAAGCACGGCCACCACTACACTATGCAAAGTAAATAGTTTGTATAATATGTTAACCATGGAAATATAGTCTAATAATATCTATAATTGGTTTGAAATTGTTCAAACTTGCATGACAATATGTACTTTTTGTGTATAATCATTAAAAATTTTAAATATAACAAAGCATATTACACATTCTTCACAAATAAACACATCTCCAACATAGTAATAGTAATTGTATAAGAGATGTATCTATTGGTGAATAATATATAGTTCGACTATACTAAAATGAATGGAAATTTTTATGACAACCTTATGGACCCAAAATATGTCGTCATGCCATTTTGTAGAGTTTCCTAACCATATTTAGATATTATTAGAGTTATTTTATGGAATTACCATATAATAATCATAATAATATCTAAATTTGGTTAGAAACTCTACAAACTTGCATGACAACATGTTTTTGGTGTATAGTCATTCAAAAAAACTTCAAATGATTTTAAGAAAGAAGTACTGCACACTTTATTAAAAGGAACTAAAATTTATATGGAATAGTTATGAGCCCAAAATATGTTGCCATGTCATTCCACTCTTTAAATTTGTTATTTGTTATTTGTTATTATTGCAGTTTTAGTCGACATATACCAAGTGCACGTGAACAAAGAAAAAGAACAAAAAGAAAAATACGCCACAGGAGCTCGAACCAAAGACCTCCATCAACGTGTATAAAGGCAAGTACAAGTATATAAATAAATACATAAAGAAAGAAAAGGAATAGAAAAGAACAAAGACTGCAGACTACTACCTTCACCGGAGAGAAATGACCACGCCAATGAGCCACGTACATGACCTTGGAACTAGTTGCAGTTTGCCAGCATGTATATACTATATACACACAAAACTATGCAATAACTGTACATAGTGATATAATTTAGATATTTTTTATGGATTGCAGATCTCATTGACATATATGCCCAATTTTTTAAAAAGAATTATAAATTATTTCTATGGATTGCAGATATTTAGAAAATTATATGTCAAATTACTCACAAATTTCAGAATAAAATTACAAATTATTCACAAATTGAGGTGGGACCCCACCCTCCCAGCCTCATCCCATCCCTTCCGTGAGCCGTTCCCCACGGGGTCTGGAGGAGGCCGGTGTCCCAGGCGGCCGCGCTTGGCGTCCGCGGGCTGCGCTCGAGGAGGAATACCCGGGCCCCGCCGAGGCCAGCACCCCCGAGGCCGTCTTGCCCATGTGAGCGAAAATTGGTTGATGGAGATTGTGAAAACAACCGACAGACGTATAGTAATTCTGTAATATTTTAGTGGATACAATATCGATAGATGTGCATACAACCAAATTATAGGCGGATGGTCACCCACTACTATATAGTCCGCGTACTATCCGCGATAACTAGGAAACCGAGAGTAGCGACACCTGTCTAGTCCCAGCCTCCCAGGGAAACCCCGAAAGCTGACACGCCCTCGCCGTCCTGCCGCCTACGGTCTACAGCTGTCCACTACATGTCCGGTCCCAGCCTCCCATGGAAACCTCGAAAGCTGACACACCCTCGCCGTCCTGCCGCCTACGGCCTACCGCTGTCCGCCAGGAAACTCCCCATGAATCCGCCCTTGTTTAGTTGGACCCCAAATTTCAAAAAGTTGCTATAGTATTTGTCACATCGAATGTTTGCGGCCTGTGTATGGAGCATTAAATGTAGACGAAAAGAAAAACTAATTACACAGTTTGGTGGAAAATTGCGAGACGAACGTTTTAAGCCTAATTAGTCAATGTTTGGACACTATTTGCCAAATAAAAACGAAGGTGCTACAGTAACCCCAAATTCCAAATTTCACAAACTAAACAAGGGCTCAGCATAAACTCTACTCTCTGTTTCGCACGTGCCGCCCATCTGTCACACCGCTTAGTCACCGGCGTTCACCGTCGACGTGAGGTCACCAAGTAGGCACAGAGATGGGGACGAGTAGAGGTCAGGTTCCTCTTGCCATTTCTGTTTGTCTTCATTGCAATAGGGATTTCAGTTTACAGCCACCCACTCCTTAGACGGTCTCCAACAAGGAACCTATATGAACACCTAAATCTAAAATAGGTAGCCAAAAGATCTAAAATCAGTCTCCAACAGAGTACTTATATAGGAGACCTATTTTGAGTTGTCTGAGAGGCACAACCTAAATATAGACATTCTTTTTCCTGGAAACCTATTTACAAAAATAATTCTCTTTTGAGTCTTATTGTGGAAGAAGACGTCGAATAAATATTAAATTTTTTTACGTGTAACATTATTAAATGATGAATATATCTTGTATTTTATGCGCCAAAAACGATGCTCTGACTTTCTCTTTCCTCCCCGAGCCTCGGTACGCACGTTGCAAAGCGATGCCGGAACCAGAGAGCAGCTGGCATCGATGACTCTAATCACCTCGATGCTTCATCAATAAAATATTTCTCTGACCTGATAGTACTCATGCTGACGTAGCTCGTCGTACTCAGGGTCATTTGGTAGGGCTTCACTTGTAGATTCTCCGAAGAAGTGATTATGGCGGGAATATGCAACAATCAATTTTGAACTGATTCCTGTGGTAAATAAACGGGGAGCGTAGGAAGCGGTGGAGAGCGGGTTTTTTAAGGGCTTGCTTGGTTTTCATAAGTTAGGTGACTAAAAATCAGTGACTTATAAATTATGCATGTTTGGTTGTAGATGACTTATAAGTTGTAGGTCCCACGTAGAAAAGAGTGGCTTATAAGTTTTAAGCAGGGGTGAACCAACTTAAAACTTATAAGCGGGGGTGACTTATAAATTGGTGGTGTTTAGCAAAATAAATCACTTATTTCACTTTTTAACTTATAAATAGGTGACTTATTTGGAACCAAACATGCCCTTAATCTCCCAACTCGTAATGTAAAAGAAAATGTTCTTAACTTCTTGCTTCGGAGAGAAATACTTTATTCATTTGATAGGGCCCTGCCCGATCGATGCCAGCACACTGCAAAGAAAAAAGTTCAAGCGTCGTGGTTGACGTGGTTATAAAATGACATTTCCTCGACTACATCGCTGTGCTCATAGCAACTTCAGTAGGGTCCACGTAGCTAAATATAGGTGCTCAAGCTAAAAACATCACTTTAGCATGGCCCCTGCTATACAGACCCCATATTTGACCCAAATCCTCCTTCGAGACCCCATTCTTATTGGCCCAACACTCTGGCCCCTATCCTACTATTGGCTCCGTTGTGTTCCCATGTGCTTGCACAGAGCTCCACCCAACTCCGTCTCCCTCGACGCTCTTCCTCCATCTTCCTCTCGCGCGACTGCCCTGCTCCCTCCCCATCTCACCGGCCGGTGCAGCTGCCCTGCTCCCTCCCCATCTCATAGGCTCCCCTTCTCCCCCGCGGCCAGCGCCAACTCCCTCACTGTGCCAATCTTCTGTGGCTCCTCCGGTTCGCACGCGCGGGCGACGAATCTTCCTCGGCTTCTCTAGCGCTCCTCCTCCCTCTCACCGCGTGGATCTCCTCCTCCCCGCCCCCTTCTCGCCCGAAGCCAACCGCGCCCCACTCCACCGACCCCAGCCGCGCCATGCTACTCAGCCGCCCGGAGCGGCCGCCTCGCTCCGTCGTGCGAGCGCGCTGCTTCGTTGCGCCGGAGCGGCTCGGTCGTGCCTTCCTCCACCGCGCGCGGCACGCCACCCTAGCCACGCGAGCATGCTGCTCCGTCGCGCCTCCTTGCCGTGTGGGTGGAGAGGATGGGGGAAGAAAGGTCTGGCTCAATGACGTGTGGGTCCCCTGTGTAATTGGTTTCTGATATGGATTTAGGGGCTTTGTTTAAGGGCTGCTAATGGAGTGAAAAAATTTTGTTGGGCCAATAAAAGTAGGGGTGAGCACCCAAATTGAAAATAGGGGCCCTGATATAGGGGCTACTTCTGGAGATGCTCTTACACACTATGGCTGGCCATTGGCCCCACTCATCATAGACACACAGGAATACATGTAAATGAAACGATGTCTCTCTCCTTTGAAGGCGCACTCCCGCCCTTACTTCATCTCAGCGTAACGTGTGACACCATCCGTTCGGCCGCCTCGCACGCCCCAAATCCCCCAGCTGCGTTTCCAAAGCCAGCAGCCGGCGGGCCCCTCTACAAAAGCAGGCGGCTTGCGCGTGTGCGACGGGTGCCTCCGTGCCTGAGCCAGTACGCCTCGGTGAGCATACAAGAGATGGCGGCCACGGTGGAGGGGGTGCGGCACCGGACGGTGGAGGCGAACGGAGTGCGCCTGCACGTGGCGGAGGCTGGGCCCGAGGAGGGCGGCGCCCCCGTGGTGCTGCTCGTTCACGGCTTCCCGGACCTCTGGTACGGCTGGCGCCACCAGATGGCCACCCTGGCGGCGCGCGGCTACCGCGCCGTGGCCCCGGACCTCCGCGGCTACGGCGACTCCGATTCCCCGCCCGACGCGTCCAGTTACACCACCTTCCATGTCGTCGGGGACCTCGTCGCGCTCATCTCCGAACTCGGCCAGCCCCAGGTTTTACTGCAGCAATCCGTTCGATTCGTTGCACGAAGCTGCGACGTTGATTTCTTTTTTTCGTTTTCTTTTTGATCGGGTTGTCTTCTCGCTGCAGGTGTTCGTGGTGGGGCACGACTGGGGCGCCATCGTGGCGTGGCAGCTGTGTCTGCTCCGGCCGGACCTGGTGCGGGCGCTCGTGAACCTCAGCGTCGCGTTCGCGTTCCACCCGCGGCGGCCGGAGATGAGCCCGCTCCAGACCATCAGAGCTGCCTGCGGCGAAGACCACTACATGTGCCGCTTCCAGGTAAACAAGTGGAGTACTCTGCTTCCATTCCCATTGCATACTGCTATTGCAGTCTCCTATCGGCAGGCAGGATCAATCAATGGTCTTTATTTATGATGAGTAGCCATGTTCCGTCCTCTGCCCTGAATCCCTGATAACCATTGGTTCGGGCGTTTGGCACTTTTCGTTGACTCGTTAATTTGGCAGATTGGTTCGATGGATGCTGGAATGATTACTGGGTGCCTCAATTTGATTCTCCTAAGGAAGGATCGGATTTGGCACCCCGCACAGATAAGACTGGGAGTGATGATAAACAGCTAGAAGTATCCACAGTTGCAGATAGATAAGGGTGACGAAATAAATGCTAATTGGAAACTTTTAATTTAAAATATGAAGCACAGCCCATAGGCTAAAAATTGAGAGGAGGTTAGCAGCTCATTTGATAGAAACTTGAATACTTATTAGTCCCGTGATTTCTTTTTTTAGAGAATAGGTTTCCCTACAACAAATTAATATTAACACAGTAACAGTTATGTGTAAGGTTTCTTCTTAATATAATGATACACAGCTCTTCTATGTGTGGGAGGGGAAAAAAAGTTTTGTGCAAGGGTCCATACAAAAGCATAGTTTATTGGAAGAGGAAATATCAGGTTTTCTTTGGAGCTCTATTAATGAACATCAGCATGCAGCACCAGGTCTTTTAGAGCTGTAAAACTTACCTAACTATTCAGATTGTCTCACTGATTTTAGTTGATTTAAATCTTCAAGGGAATAATAACTCTTGGATGTCATTGTATTGAAATCATCTACTTTCTCGCAGTTCCATAGCGTGGTTGTGTGGAGCTAGCTATTTTTAATTCTATATATATGATATATTTTGTGCATATCAATGTCCCTTTAGACATGTTTTTTTCTTTTTTGAAAAATGCTGCACATTTGAATTACATAAGGATGCATACAGGAACCTGGTGTTGCTGAAGCTGAATTCGCTCTATACGACATCAAGTATGTGTTTAAGAAGACATTCGGCATGCGCAAGCCAGCTCCTCTTATTCTACCTAAGGACAAGAGCTTCTTTGACTCTCTTGATTCAGATGGAACTTGTCCTCCATGGCTATCAGAGGAAGATATTTCCTACTATGCCGAAAAATTTGCGAAAACAGGCTTTACTGGAGGACTTAACTACTACAGATGCATGGACAGGTATGTGTCTTATGGTCAGTCAACAATTTTGATTTTCCAATTTACTTCTTTATTGATGCTATCAACCATTTGCCATTCAACAATTTCCCATTTTGTATTTGCCATGGGATAACTGAAACTCTCAGTTTATGTTTGATTAGACCAATGCTATTTATTTGATACTGTAGTTCGTACCTTTATGATTTTACTGTTGTTTGTTCTTTCAAATGTTCAAGTTGATTTCATTTTGAATTTACACCTTTTTTCACGGGGCTTGGGTGTGTGTGGGGGTGGGGGGTCGCTTATACTACCTCTGTTCCAAGAAACATGCCGTTTTAGCTTTGTCTGAAGCAAAACTTTTCAAGTTTGACCAATCTTATATATAGAGAAGATTGTCAACATTTAGAACACCAAGTAGGTATAATATGAAAACATGTTCCGTGTCATACTTATTTGGTGATATAAATATTGTCTTAGACTTGGTTAAATGTAAGATAGTTTGACTTAAAAGTCTTATAGAATAACTAGAATCTCAAGTTTTCTGAGAAGGAGCTAGTATAATGTTTGAAAATGAGAGGAATTAATGACAGATATAAGTTGTACGTTCTGAACTAGATTTCATTTGGTGCCAATCAATGTAAATTCAATCTTTATGTACAAAGGCTTTATTTAGAGCTGACAGAGGCATTTGTAAGGTCTCACGAGATCCATCTTGTGTTCATGCAGGAGTTGGGAGCTTTCTGCACCATGGACTGGAGCTCAGATAAAAGTACCGTCGAAATTCATTGTTGGGGACCTAGACATTACATACAACGCCCCGGGGGTACAAGACTACATTCACAAGGTTGGCTTGAAGGCAAGCGTGCCAAATCTAGAGGACGTGGTTATTATGGAGGGAGTGAGCCACTTCATCAACCAGGAGAAGCCTAACGAGGTCTCTGATCACATCTGCGAGTTCTTTAGCAAGTTCTGATATGTATGTATAAGAAAAATCTCAAGGAGCCATTATAGGCTTCTGAGCTATTTTTATGTCAAATGCGGTTGCGAGTGTCACCATACAAATATATGATCTAAATAAAATTCGTCTCCGGCTCTGATCAAAATTTTGAAGACGGCATGTTCGCTGGTTGGTTTCTGGGCTGGTTTGGGCTGGCTGATGCTGGTTTATTGTGAGAGAAAAACACTGTTGGCTGGCTGGTTTGGGCTAGCTGAAACCAACGAGCGAACAGGCCGGACGTTGTAACATGTGTTAATGCCTTCGTACTGCATTGAAGTTGTAACATGTGTTTGGTTTGAGGGAGGACTTGTTTCAACGTGACCCACCTGCCCACCCTCCGCCGGTTCCAATCACGGCCCAAATAGAATGGCATGCTTCTCTTATAATCTGTATTTTTCAGCTTGTTTTTTTCAGCCGGAACAATGTTTTTCTCTCGTAACAAATCAACCGAAACAGTGTTTTGGCTTGTTTTTGTAGCGAAGTGAACGTGGCAATACATCAGTTGGTTAGGCTCCTTGTGGTAGAACCTGCTCACCCGGGTTCAAGTCCTCGACTTGGCATGAGTGCTCATATTTTTCTAGATTTATTCCAGGATTTAACGGCGCCATGCTTTCAGTGGTAGGTGATGTCCCTGTCGACGGCGAGGCGTCTGTGGTGACTTCGTGAATCTCGAGATCTACCGGCTCAGTCCTTCGGAAGTGCTCATAGGGGTAGAGTTTGCGTACGTGTGTTCATAGAGATGAATGTACGTGTATGTTGTAGGTGTCTACGTTGTACTATGTAATTCTTAAAAAAAAAAGTAGCAGCAGTGGAGCATCGAGGAGGGGGAAGATTATTCAGGACACACATCTCTTCTCTAGTCTACTGTTCCTCTTTCTCTTCTAGTCCTCTCATGTACCCAGATCTCTTGCTTCTAGTATCTTCTAGAACCTCCTAGTGTCTTTCCCCTAGCACCTACTCCCCTGCTTGTTATTGGAGAAGTGATTGAGGTTGCAAACATTTCTGCGCCACGAGATGATCGGCATGCGGCAAGTGGTCGGCTGCTACCTCTCCTACCAGAGCCTTGCCATCATCGACCCGGCCAACAATTAGCAAGGAACAGTCCGTTCATCTCGGTCATCGTCCGGGTCAGCGGCAAGATCTACAGCCAACAAGACCTCAGAGGCTGGCTGTCCGCCACCGGACACATGTTCAGGGCTAGCAACAACTGCGAGGTCATCACGCACTTGTGGTAACGTAGGTGGCCTTCCATGTGTCTTTCAATTTCAGTCACCCCATCAGGCCATCACTGAACCTGGTATCTGGAACCAGGGTAGAAATCTGGAATGGACATGCATGTAGATGTAGTCCGAGGAGCTTGGAGAAGATTCGTGGACATGCTGGACGGGTGGGCTCGGTGGGGAAGACGAAAGGGGGCGACGGTGAGCTAGGCTTTCAGTTAGCCCACACTCCACAATCCATGTATATTGTGTCACACGGTTGTCGTCGGTGCTGAGGACTAGGATGTGAGGATTCGACAACCTGCTATGCAAACTGTTTTTCCCAGCCCAACAAATGCATTGCTTATATGTCGAGACATGCACGAAAATTTTAAAACAAAAAAAAATTCAAGTTCTGATTATATATTAACATGTACCATGTGGTTTAACTTTGTAGCAGCACTATCCTCTCCAGAGGACATCACACGACGATGACTTGAGCAGACTCATTGGACCATCAGCAGCAGCCGACATGCGACTTGTTAGATTCTCAATCCAACGTCAACATCTAGATGGACGCGATGTCATCATCGTAGGTTTGCGTACTTACACAAAGCACATGATCGAGCAGAAAGACACATGCTCAGGATGTCAGACTTCATGCGTTTTGTAAAATCATGCTCTATATTATGGTGCATAATTCACAGAAAATATAGCATGATTTTAGTAAAAATACGAAACTAGTTTTATATTTTCTGAGTTAAAACAAAATTTCTATAGATTTTTAATATTAAATCAGATTAGTATTTTTAAATGCATATTTACTGAAAAACGATACTTGGATATTTTTTAAAATTATTTCCACAACTTTATTTTTTTTTGACAAATTCTAGATTCCTGAATGACATGGCGCCACGTAGGACGACTAACGTGGCATCATATCGACCTAAACCGCTTCAAAACTATTCATAGAGGTAAATTAATTGGATGGTTTCAAATGTTAGATGAGTCTAAAAATCTAGTTTCCTGATTGAGGGAGGCAAATTGGACTTATAAATAATTGAGGGAGATGAGATGGCCTTTACTTTTATCGGGGACTTAATACTGGGGTATCCAATGAGGTGGAACTAATAACCATCAAACATTGATGTTCTCAAGCAGACAAGAACGCAACTGCACTTCTTGTCCATACGATCGGAGGTTGGCCACGCCTCGCCCGACCCCCGAGGGCTGGACTTCGCCTCGCCCGACCCCCGAGGGCCAGATTCCACCTCGCCCGACGACTGAGGGCTGGCTCCGCCTCGCCCGACGTCGGAGGGCTAGCCCCGCCTCGCCCGACGGCTAAGGGCTGGCTCTGCCTCGCCCGACGACCAGGGACGGGCCTTGCCTCGCCCGGCCCCCGGGGGCAGACTCCGCGTCGTCCGGCGGCTGAGGGCTGGCTCTGCTTCGCTCGACGGTTGAGGGCTGGCTTCGCCCCGCCCGACGTCCTGGGACAGGCTCCGTCTCGCCCGATATCCCGAGGCTGGGTCCGCCTCACCCGGCGGCTGCACCCTGCTCCTTCATAATGATGGGCACAGGGTAGGATAGGACACTCAGGTCAACCGCAATACCGATGACCATGCCATGCGCACCTACGAGAAGGTACCGTCAGGATAAGATGGGACGGGCGCTTTAAGCCCTTTCCAGCCTGATAGAGCCCGAACAATGTTGTAGGCGTTGACTTTTGTCTTATAGTGATGTGGGCGCCGCCATCAGCCCTCGGACGCGGATCCTAACATAAGCATACGATAACCACTACAATCCAGAAAGGAACTCACATCATCCACAGTGACAGACGTATGGTCACTTCCCCGTCTACTCCCCATAGGGTCACAGCTTGGCTCCCTGGCACGTCGCACCATCCGTCGGTGTAGGATGGGACGTACCCACTTGTTGAATGAGGCCAGGGCACGGCCCTATAAGGATCAGCGAACACGCCATCCCTGACATGGTCTGCCATGTCAGCAGGGCAGGCACAAGGGGAAAGGAAGACCCGGCTCCTTCGAAGGACCTCTACCCTCTGGTTTTTTTCCTCTTTCTCCCATCTGTAATCCCTTCTCCCCCTTGGTCTATAAAAGGGAGGGCAGGGCACCCCACTAAGGAGACAGATCGATTCCACACACAACACACAGCCAAACAACAACTGAGCTCTTGGCATTCTTTCGACCGATCCCATCAGAGACTTGGGACCTGTCCCTCTCTCGACCGTTTGTACCCCATATTACGAACCTTTTTCGATACTAATAACACGAGCAGCAGCAAACTGGATGTAGGGATATTCTGCCCGAACCAGTATAAACCTTGTGTCCTTTAGTACACCATCCGAGCCTAACGTGCAACAAATATAAATTTACTAGTTGGTGTTTGTTCGAAACACCGACGGGTGGCGCACCAGGTAGGGGCCTTTGCGCGTTCTAAATCAGGCCTCGGATGGCTAGCCACGCAATCAGCTGGGTCCCAGGCGCACACGTGTGTTTCGCTGACCTAGACTTCATCGTCATGGTGGGAGGAGAGTTGGCATGGGCCCACGCTGCCATCCAATCTCTCCCCTCCATCAGCTTCAACTACGGGAGGCTTGAGCGCCAGCCCGGCGTCTCCCTTGGACCCCAGTCATCCAGGGAGGACCCGCGCCGCCTCACCCTCTCTCCAGAACACTCCGCACAGAGCGCCTCGATGGCGCTTCCGTTTGGTCTCCTCAATGCCGCGGCGACCGTTAGCCACCTTGTGGCACAGCGCATGATCTCGTCCCCCACGAACAACGAGTTCGTGGGGATGATCGAAAGCATCACAGAATCCCTCCACGGCCTCCTCGTGGAGGAACCGGGGTTGGACTCTGGCTCTGACTCTAGCAGGGGAGCCGTCACCCTTCCTGGGAATGTTTCATAGCGGGTACCCCCAAGGGACACGTCGAAAGCATCTCCACGGAGGAGGCTACCCCGGCAGGCAACCTCGGCAACGGAACCAAAGGGGGGATAGCGACCCCACCTCGCATAGGGGTGGAGCAGCTAAGAGCCTGAAAGCGGGAGATCGAGGAAGCCAGAATCCAGCTTGTGCGGGAATGCGTATAGGTCGATCAGGAGATCGAACACCGTGGAGACGGTGGGCGCGCGCTAGGGCCTATGATGTGAACCGAAGGATCATCGCCGACAATGAAGCCCTTCCTCACTTCACCCGGGTGAGCCAAAACATTGCCGCCACAATGGCCTTGCTCCATGGCCTTCTAGAGGCCACGACGCTCGAGGATCGTCAGGCCCACAGCGAGATTCGCACGCTACTCGAGCATGCGGCGATGTAGCAGGCTGAGAGCTTGCTGTCTCGATGACGTGAGCTCGACGCCAGCCAGCGCACAACCTCAGCGCACCCCGCTAGGGACGCGTCAGTCCATCAGGCACCACAAGGCGCCAGGCAGCGTGCCGTGGTCCTGTTGCATCAACGCCTCAGCCACAACCGCGACGCACGCAGCACCCTAGACGCCCACAGACGCACCTATAATGACTCGAGAGAAGGGGCCCGTCGTGGCTATCACCCTCGTCGCGGCGGACGCTATGATAGCGGCGAGGACCGAAGCCCGAGCCTCGACCTGCTAGGCCCTGTGGCCTTCGGCCGACTCATCGTCAACGCTACGTTACTGCCAATGTATCGACCGCCTACGAATATCCCTAAGTACTCTACTGAGACAAACCCCAGACTTTGGCTCGAAGACTATCGGCTTGCCTGCCAAGCCGGTGGTGCAGATAATGACGACTTCATTATTCGCAACCTTCCACTGTTCTTAGCCAATTCGGCACGAGCGTGGTTGGAACACCTACCGTCCAACGTGATCCAGAGTTAGGCGAATCTGAAGGAGATCTTTGTGGGGAACTTCCAGGGCACATACAAGCGCCCTAGAACCCATGGGACCTCAAGAACTACCGTCAGAAGGCTAGTGAGACCCTCCATGGGTACATCCGGCGCTTCTCCCGGTAGTGCAATGAGCTCCCTAACATTGCCGACACCGACGTTATAGGAGCCTTCCTGTCCAGGACTACCTGTGAGTCTTTGGTTCATAAGCTAGAACGCAAGGGCCCACGAACCACTAAGGAGCTCCTGGACATCGCCACTAGCCACGCCTCAGGAGAAGAGGCGGTCAGAGCAATCTTCGATCGTCTCGAGGGCAAGGCAAGGCGGGACAAGGGCGCCAATGAAGGCACCTCCAATCGTTTCGCCAAAAGAAAGAACAAGAAGCAACGGCGTGAGGACTTGCTCGTGGCCGCTGCTGACCGCAAGGGTGGCCGAAAGCCCACGGAGGGCACTCCAAACCACTTCAAAAAATTACTTGAGGGGCCGTGCCTGAACCATACCTTTCCTGTTAAGAATCTACTCAAGGACTATAGCCTCATGTGGTGGTTCTTGTCTAGAGGCTCCAACAAAGGGGAGTAAGGGAAGGACCCTGCCCCCACTATGGATGACACCAAGAAGGACAATGGCTTTCCAACACCAGATGGCTGCCTTATGATCTTCGCAGGATCAGTGGCCTATGACTCCAAATGCCGTCAGAAGGTCGCACGCCACGAGGTCTATATGACCGAACCGGCCATGCCTGCCTTCCTCCGGTGGTCAGAGTCCGCCATAACATTTGATCGGGCGGACCATCCAGATAGCGTCCTGCACCTAGGGAGATATCTGCTCATGGTTGACCCGATCATCGGCCCAAAGTGACTCACCAAAGTACTGATGGATGGGGGCAGTGGCCTCAACATCATGTACGCAAAGATGCTCAATGAGATGGGCGTCGACCGGACACGCCTCCACCCAACCCGAGCGCCTTTCCACGGCATCGTGCCTAGGAAGTAGGCCATGCCATTTGGGTAGATCGACCTGCCCATCACCTTCGAGGATCAGTTCAATTATAGGACTGAGACCCTCACCTTCGAGGTGGTTGGGTTCCCTGAAACTTTCCACACCATCCTGGGACGTCCATGCTACGCGAAGTTCATAGCCATCCGCAACTATACATATCTCAAGCTAAAGATGCTGGCCCCCCATGGGGTCATCACCGTCGGCAACTCCTTCTAGTGGGCAATGAGTGCAAGGTCGAGTGCTGCGGCCACACCATAGCGATCGTCGCCTCTAGGGAACTCGCCGCCCTCAGGGACGAGGTCACCAAAGAAGTGCCTGACGCCAAGAAGTCAACCGAGTCATTTGAACTGGCTGAGGGATCTAAGGAAGTTGTCGTAGACCCCAACAACTTCAAGGGCAAAATGGTACGCATTGGCACCATGCTTTCCTCTGAATAGGAAAGCACGCTCGTCGACTTTCTCTGCGACAACAAAGACATCTTTGCGTGGAAACCCTTGGATATGCCAGGCATTCTGAGGGAGGTCACCGAGCATACCTTGAAGATCCACCTAAGCTCTAGGCCAGTGAAGCAATGCATGCGTCGCTTCGACGAGGAGAAACGTGAGCCATCGGTGAGGAGATAGCCAACCTTTCGGTGGCCAGATTCATCAAGGAAGTGTACCACCCAAAGTGGCTAGCTAATCCCGTTCTTGTGCGAAAGAAGAGTGGGAAATGGAGGATGTGTGTTGACTATACGGGTCTCAACAAGGCATGCCCAAAGGATCCGTTTCCTTTACTGCGCATAGACCAAATAGTCAACTCTACCTTGGGCTGTGAAATCCTCTGCTTCCTTGATGCGTACTCCGGCTACCATCAAATTGTGATGAAAGAGTCCGACCAACTCGCGACATCTTTCATCACCTCCTTTGGATCGTTTTGCTACATTTCAATGCCATTCGGACTGAAGAACGCTAGGGCTATGTACCAGCGTTGTATGCTTAGATGCTTTGAGGACCTCATCAGGCGGACCATTGAGGCCTACATCGACGACATCGTAGTTAAGTCCAAATGGGCTAACCACCTTGTTGTTGATCTTAAGCAGACCTTTGCAAAACTCCAAGCGAATAGCATCAAACTCAATCCCGAAAAGTGTGTTTTCGGGGTCCCAAGGGGCATGCTGCTCGGCTTCATCATCTCTGAGCATGGCATCAAAGCCAACCTAGAGAAAATCTCAGCCATCACAAGGATGAGCCCAATTCAGAACATAAAGGGGGTTCAGTGAGTCACACGGTGCCTCACCGCACTCAGCCGATTCATCTCACGCCTTGGCGAACGAGGTCTCCCCCTTTATAGGCTCTTGAAGAAAGTCGACCGCTTCGAGTGGATGTCTGAGGCCCAGGAAGCACTTGACATGGTCAAACTGCTTCTAACAACGGCCTCGATACTAGTTCCTCCAAGCAACGGAGAATCCCTCCTGCTATACATAGCGACCACCATGCAAGTGGTCAGCGCCACCCTGGTAGTAGAGCGAGAGGAAGAGGGGCATGTCCTCAAGGTGTAGCGCCCTGTGTACTTCATCAACGAGGTACTATCTGACTCTAAGACCCGCTATTCCCAAATCTAGAAGCTCCTATACGCCGTCCTCATCACCAAGAGGAAGCTACACCACTACTTGGAGTCACACCCTGTGATGGTCGTGATGTCGTTTCTCCTCGGTGAGGTCGTCTAGAGCCAGGATGCCATGGGAAGAACTACGAAGTGGGCACTCAAGTTGATGGATCAAGGCATCACGTATGCCTCCCAAATGGTGATCAAGTACCAGTTGTTGGCTGACTTCATCGTAGAATGGATCGAGGTCCAAACACCACCAGCGGTCGTCGATCAAGAGTACTAGACGATGTACTTCGACAGATCACTAATGAAGAAGGGTGCCGGCATGGGGCTGGTCTTCATATCACCCCTCGAGGTTCGCATGAAATACATGGTTTGTCTCCATTTCCCCTCATCCAATAATGTGGCTGAGTATGAAGCGCTCATCAACGGCCTATGAATTGTCATCGAGTTGGGCATCCGACGCCTCGACATCCGGGGCGACTCCTAGCTAGTTGTCAACCAAGTCATGAAGGAGTCGAGCTATCACGATGCCAAGATGGCTACATACTGCCAAGAAGTCCGACGGTTAGAGGACAAATTCGACGGCCTCGAGCTGAATCACATCCCAAGGCACCTCAACGAGGCGGCCGACGTGCTTGCAAAAGCAGCGTCCGGCCAAGAACCGGTGCCAACGGGTGTCTTCGCCAGCGACCAACACAAGCCCTCGGTATGCTATGAAGGGTCAGAATGGGCCGACGACGGTCCATCCAATCCAGCCTCAGGGGCTAACCAACCGACGGTTCCATCCGGCCCTGAGGTCATGGAGCTTGAAGAGGATCCAGCGATAGAGCCTGACCCTCTAGATGACTGGAGAACACTCTACCTTGACTACCTCCTCTGTGACATGCTGTCGATAGACAAGACGGAAGCTCAATGGCTCGCATGTCGTGCTAAGTCCTTCGTTCTTGTAGAGGGCGAACTCTACAAACGAAGCCACACCAGGATCCTGCAGCTTTGTATCCCAATCGAACACGGGAAGCTTTTGCTGAGCGATATCCATGGTGGGGTCTACGGTCACCATGCTGTGCCTAGAACCTTGGTTGGGAATGCATTCCGATAGGGCTTCTACTGGCCCACTACAGTAGCCGACGCCGAGCAGATCGTACACACCTGCGAAGGGTGCCAGTACTACGCTCGGCAAACTCACCTCCTAGCCCAGGCACTCTAGGTGATCCCCATCACGTGGCCCTTCGCGATCTAGGGGCTCGATCTGGTTGGGCCTCTCAAGAAGGCACTCGGGGGCTACACCCACTTGCTTATCACTATAGACAAGTTCACAAAATAGATCAAAGCTCGGTCGATCTCCTTGATTAAGTCCGAGCAAGCTGTGCTATTCTTCCTCGACATCATCCATTGCTTTGGAGTATCGAACTCCATCATCATGGACAACAGCACATAGTTCACCAGCAAGAAATTCCTTCGATTTTGCGATGAACAACACATCTAGGTCGATTGGGCCACCGTCGCGCACCCCCAAACAAACGGGTAGGTCGAGCACACAAACGACATGCTCCTATAGGGCCTTAAGCCTAGGATCTTCAACTGGTTGAACAAGCTCGGTGCACTCTAGGTCACCAAGCTCCCTATGGTGCTCTGAAGCCTAAGGATGACTCCCAACCAGGCCACCAGCTACATGCCTTTCTTCATGGTCTATGGTTCTGAGACCGTCCTACCAACCGACCTCGACTATGGAGCGCCAAGAATCAGAGCATATGATGAACAGGGAGCCAAGGCATCCCACGAAGACACCATGGACCAACTAGACAAAGCTCGTGACATCGCCCTCCTCCATTTGGCCAAGTACCAGCAGGCACTATGATGGTACCACAGCCGGCGAGTGTGGGACCGAGCCTTCAGCGCTGGGGACCTGGTTCTCTGCCTCGTGCAGAGCAACAAGGACCACCACAAGCTCTCCTCACCCTAGGAGGGGCCGTATGTCATTGCGGAAATACTCTAGCTAGGTGCCTACAAGTTGAAAACCATCGACAGCAAGGTCTTCATCAACGCCTAGAACATTGAGCAGCTACGTCGTTTTTACCCTTAAATAAACGCATACTTTCTCTTATCAGTTTTGTCATCAAAATCCCTGATCTTTTGTGACATCCGATCCCTACAAGTGCGAGGGGTTGGACCTCACTCGGGGGGCTGGTATGAGCACGTTTACCTTGCAAAAACATTCTCTATGTTATCTTGCAAACATTCTCTGTGTTTTTCCTCTTTTCTCACTGTAAGTCCTAAGGGCTAGGATTTTGGGGATAAAATCTGAGTATAACTGGTAGGACTACGGGAAACCCACGCCCCAGTGGCTATGGTCTCTTTGCTCACCAGTGTGATCAGAATTGACTCACCCACACTTTGAGTCTTTTGCGACCGTAACTATGGGAAGGGTCAGAAGGCATTAAACCTCTTTTGCCAAAAAGAGGGAGAAGAGCTAAAAAGCTATTTGCCATAACAAAATTTGAGAACATGATCATTTTTGCACAAATTCATCGCTTACAAAGTGATTTCATCATGAAAAGGGACTGATGTATTCATGAATACATAAAATAGTTCACACACGGTTCCCCCACAAATTAAACGATTACATCTGCTGACCATTTCTACTCTAAGTACTACTATGGTCGCCGCGCCACGCTCTCTATCGGCAATGTCCTACCGCTCCAAGGGATCCTCGAGGGCGTCGTCGTCTGCAACGTCGAGCACCACGCTGGTAACTGTGGCACCTTTGCCAGGGCGACCAGGGACTATGCCATCATGATCAGCCACAACCCTAACAACGACACCTGGACTAGGGGCGCTCCCTGCCAAAGAAAGGCTGTCGTGACTGATGGATGTCTCTGACATCTCATCAAACTTCATGAACTAGCCGATCTATGCAGCTGCAAGGGCGAAACCCCCCATCGACGCAGTCCTATGCGGCTTCCCCACCAACAAGGCTCGTTTGGAGAAGATTCGTCGGAGGAGGTCCCCATACGGGTCCATCCCAGCAAAGGCCTCATGGACGATGACAAAGCCAATGACGCTCGGCACCCTCTAGTACGCCTCCTCCTTCGGCGGAAGCAGCCCCTTCTTGGCGAAGGCAGCCAGCACCATCTCATCAACATTGGATGACCTCCAGCTCAACATCGCACTCCAGATTCATGAACGGATCTATGAGTTCTCCTCTCCCTTACATTACCCTCTCTCACTTAGGAACCACCGTGACATGCGAACACGCTCGGTGAAAAGGAAGGAGGAGAAGTGGTAGCTCAGGAATAGGCAGAGGAATGGGACGAGAACTCCCCTCCCCCTATTTAAGGATGAGACGCAGCGGTGGGAGAAAGGCAAAAGGTTGGGATGAAAAACCCTCTCCCTTCCCCTATTCAATGCAGATGAGAATTCGATGCTGATGGGAATTTGAGGGGACGCACCTTGACTGACGGGACACACCTTGCTCGATGAGACAGCGCCTGGTCAAATGGGATGTGGCCTAGGCATGGCCTGCCACTACCACATGCCAAGCGTGAGAAACAAGGTGCACCCACATGTAGGCGACTCTCCGCTTCGCTAGGTAGGACCTGGAAGGACCCGACGATGGAACCCCCATCAAGGGGGGCCCAATGGGCTTCTTGGGTCGATCGGACGGCCTAGGTAAAACAATGAATGAATGGCTGCCGAAAGATAAGCACCTCTGTTTACTTACTTTGCATGTTAATTTCATTACCGAGCCTCCGACCCCAGCAACGGCAGGGGCACGAACATCGCTCGGGGGCTACCGAGAGTGTCTATTTGTTTAGACATCCTCTTTGTCCAACCCCTCCTTACATTGAAAACCAGAGACACGGGGTGTGGGTGTAAAACTAGACGAAAAGCTAGACCCTATGCCTTGGCGGCTATGGTGTTTTTGTTCACCAGCATAATTGAATTCACAATTCCCCGCACCCCAAGCTTTAGTATCCGCCTTCTCAAGAAGGGTTTGGAGGGGTCTGCCTATAGAATCTCCTTCAAGGAGAAGCTATCAGGGCGCCTAAGTCAATCGAACAGCTCGGATCGCCACCGAGAGATGAAAACAAAAAATTGCGATGCTCGTACAGGTCACGTCGGCCCCGTCGCAAAGGTCAGACCCGAACCCCGCGCGAACATGTCCGGTAAGAGTTTCTCGTCGCTCGTGACACCAAGGTAACATTACTAACCCCTGCTTTCATTTCAATTAAATCGTACATTAATCCCATACATCCAAACGTTGCATATGCAATCGTTGCATCTCAACACTTCGTGTCGCGTCATGAAGCGGCACCCGCCTCATTCGATATGAGCGGCAACTGACCGAGGTTCGAAGGTCGGCCCACAAAGGGCTCGAGGCTGCCTCACATAAAATAGAGCCAGGGGAGAAAAACCAAGATGAGCCCCAATGGCCTTGCCTGACCCCGCTCAGAAGCAGATAGGGACCTCTTGACCTTTCTCGTTCGATTCTAACCTTGAGCCAAACCCACAGAATCTCCATCGAGGAGAGACCAATGGGCCACCTGAGCCTATCGAACCACTCGGGCATCTACTAGGAGGCGGGTTAAGAAGTAGTGGAATGCCACATGAGGTCTCTACCGACCCCGTCAGCGAATGACGGACCCGGATTCCACACGAACATGCCCGTTAGCGGGCTCATTGAGCGCGATACTCGAGCCGTCGTGGCATGTGTCGTTAGCTCAGACCCTCCAGTTATGGAAATCAAGGACAAGGTGACACGTGAAACAAGGGCTGACCCCTATTAGACCCCAAGGGGCTCGGGGGCTTGAGCCGCTTGATCCTAGATTGGGAGACCAAGTTTTGAAGGCTGGCCTGCGAAGGGCCTGAGGCCACCTCGTGTCGAACAAGTGCCATGGGAGAAAACACAGATGAGCCTCAGCGGCCTTTGCCCAACCCACATAGAGGCGGATAGGGTCATCTCAACCTTCTAGTTCAATCTAGCCTCTAGCCGAGCCCATAGAATCCCCATTGAGGGGGAATCTATTGGAAGGCGGGTTACGGAATAACAGAATGACAACTGAGGGCTTTTCTGACCCTATCACGAGCAATAGGACCGGATTCCGTTCGAACATCCCTGTTAGCAAGCTCATCAAGTGCGTCCCTCGTGCTGTCACAAAATGAGCGATAGTCACAAAATGAGCCGACCCTTGACCGAATCCCCACCACGCGTGGGGGCTCGGGGAAGGCTGGGCCAGCAATGAGACCAAACACATGGTCACAGAATGATTATTAAAATCCTAAGTAAGGGGTACGTGTGAATACAAGAGTAAGTTCGCTACCCTCGCTTCAGTCTCCAGTAACATCCGGCCCCAGCGACCGCAAGGGGTCGGATCTCACTCGGGGGCTGATAAAGGTATGGATGCCTCCTTTTTTCGAAACAATCATTGCATCAGACCTCTTCCTCACATGAAGGTTGGCGGCAAGGTTTGTGGGAACAGATATATGAGCATGCCTGGTAAGACTACAAAAAACCCATGCCCCGATGGCTATGGTAACTTTGCTCACCAGCATAATCGAAATTTCCCCCTTATACACCTCGGGCCCTATAGTCTTAATGAACAGAAGGGTCGGATCGCATAAACCTTTTTTCTCGAATGCAAAAGGGAAGAAAGTAAGATCAAACAAACAAAACAAAATTGCAAAATGAAATTACGAATCTATTTTTGGACACAAAAGGACCAACACTTATCCATAGATTATAGATAAATGTTTATCAAACTCATTCGAATAACTACCTCCTCGGGGGGAGAACTATGTCTTTCATCCTATCTGCTAGGTTCCGTGCAATAGGTGTCACCGCCTTCTCAATATCATCCAGCTCGAAGGCTTCATAGCTAGGCGCAAAGCCGAGGCTCATTACCTCCAGGTTAATTTCCTAATCATAATGAGAGTGAGCAATAGCAAAGGCTTGGGTGATCCCGGCATGAAAGGCGTTCTCCTCAAGCTGGAGCACCCACACCGTACTATCTACGGCACGGGCTGCAAGTGAGTCAGTTTCCTCTAGCCGCGCCACCCCCAGGTCATCAAAAACCACCCCGATGGCAGCACGTAGGAGATCGTGCTCATCACTCTTAGCCTAAAGAATCCCCCACACCTCAGCAAGCTCCATGCCTAGCCCGTTAGAAATGCTCTTGGCCTCCAGCCTTCAGGCCACCGTGGCTCCAAGATCCGCCCGGAGGGAGCTGACCCCCTGACGTGCCTCATCACACTCTTGGATGGCCTGGTCGTGCTCCTCGTGGGTCATGCCATGCTCTGAGTAGAGTCTTTCTATAGTCTGGTGCAGCTCGTCTCACTCCCTACGTAGCCAGGCAACCACATCGTCATCCAGATTCGCCTTCTGCTATAGGGCTACAGACCTCTCCTTGGCTTCCAGCTTGAGATCCCACTCCCTCTCCACCTCAGCTAGGAGGTCGACAGCCGACAAGCAGGCCTTGGCATCCTTCTAGAGCAGCTCATCCCACTCCTTTCGGACCTTGGCGGCTGCCTCCTCATCTTGCTGCACCCTCATCGATAGATCCTGGAACATCCCATGGACCTCCTCCGTGTCCCAACGCGCCTCAGCTTCCCACTGTTGTGCGGCAGCAAGCTAGGCGCTCACATCTCCACGCAGCCGGGCCTCATCGGTGAGGCGGTCCCATTCCACCTTTTGCTCGTGGAGGAATCAGGATTTCTCCCGGCTACGAGCAATGAGGGACTAAAAAGAAAGAAGACCAGTGTTAAAAATACAAAAATACATGAAGAAAGAAGAAAGCGACAGGGAAGATCAAGTGGATACCCGGCCAGTGGGAACGATGACATCATGCAGGATGCCCCTGGCCTAGTTTAGGACATCCATCATAGATGAGATCCCTTCATTGAGAGCCTCCCGCTCTATGCTCTTGGTAGCATCGTCGAGCGAGAAGAGAATCGACGTTGGGTCTTGAGGATCCATCCACTAGAGCAGCGACTCACCCTACACGGGCGAGCGGCTGCCCCCCGACATTAGGGCCAAGGGCAACCCCCTGCTGGTCCTCTCCACCACCACCACGATGCCTAGGCCACTAGTGGCACGAATCGTGCCGCTCCCTTGGACACCACCATGGCTATGTCTAGCTGCGCCTGGCTCATCACAGTCATGGCCACCTCCGCTTGCGACGCCAGGGCCTCAACTTGCGGCGTTGCGCCCACCACAGAGGCAGAGGAGTCACCTCTACCATTGTTTGCTCGGCGACCCCCAAGGGCGCTCCATCAGCCCTAGCGTCTGCTTGACCCGCCGAGGGCACGGGTGCCACCACAGGCGGTGCCTGACCAGCCGATGAGGCCACAACATTGGCTCCGCTCCTACCCAAAATAGGAGCAACGTCGGGCGATGACGCTCATCCCGCCTAAAGAGCAACGCTCTTCTTGGGCGCCAGCGCCAAGGAGTGGCCCCGTCTCAAGACTCTGCAAGAGTTAAAAGGCATAAGGTCACTCTGAAAAACAAAAAAAAACAGAGGAATCGGTGACTTACGCTGGCGCTATTGGATGGTAGGGATGTTTTGGGGATGAACCCCTAGATTGCTGCTCCAATTCATCTAGGCGGGACTATTTTGAGACTGCCCCCTGCTCCCGGGCAGAGGGGCTCATCTCCCTTGCCTCTGAGGGTGCAGCGGCGGAGCCACCCCTCTCTGTCAACACCTTAGGCATGGCGACAGACCCGCCCCCTTATCAGCTCGTGGGGCGCGGTAGTGGAGCCACCCCCTCCAACGGCACCCCAAGCATGGCAGCGGATCCGTCTGCTCCCACTAGTCCTAAGGACGGGCCAGCAGTCTGGCCCGCCTCCTTTGGACTCACAGCCACATCTTCCCTAGCGTGGAACAGGAAGGGTCCCTGCATTAACAAGTGGGCACCTGTCAGTGCGTCCTCTCCTCCTAGGTTGCCCCACTCAATGTCAGCAACTACCTCATCATACTCCTCGTCGTCATCATCATCGTCATCGTCATCATCACTATCTGTCTCCTCTCCTTGCTCCCGTGCTTGCTGCTTCTGTAGCATCTTCTTCCTCTTGAACTCCTTTGTCTTCCTATCCCACTTGGCCACGGTGCGATTTGCCGCCACCACAAGCGGGTCCTTTGGTAGTGGAGCTAGGCTATCCACAAAGACG
This sequence comes from Miscanthus floridulus, assembly GCF_019320115.1. Taxonomy (NCBI): domain Eukaryota; kingdom Viridiplantae; phylum Streptophyta; class Magnoliopsida; order Poales; family Poaceae; genus Miscanthus; species Miscanthus floridulus. Next base: position 29,406,852 of record NC_089584.1, read on the forward strand.
AGTCTCTTCAGCTAGTCCTACTATCCCGAGGTCTGCATCTAGGGGTCAAGAATTCAAAGTAAAAAGGAGGCACAGGGAAAGAGAACTTACAAAGTCGATGAACCCTAGTTCTGGCCACATTGGGGGATGCCCCGACACCAGATACATGAAATCAAGGACAACATCGGTGTTGTCCTTTGAAGGCTCCATCACCTCCTTGATGCGCTGCGCCACTTCGAAGGGGGAGCGCTTCATCGACAAGCGCCGTCCCTTCGAGCGATGCTCCGAGCACCATCAGGTATAGGGGAAGCACGTGGCTCATCAACGGCGCCACCCTCCACGTATGGTGGGCGCCGATGATCCCTGATCCCTTCATGCCCCTCTCCTTCAAAATTTGGAGAGCGGCGAGATGGTCCTTGATCTTCTTCTTGGCTTTGTCTGGGACACCCCACTTCCATGACTCCAGGACCTCTTCGATGATGTGCCCGAAGAACGCTGACAAAGGGGCGGCAACATCGTCCTTGATGTAAAACCAATGCGAATGCCACCCCTTGTTGGAGGTCGACAGAAGCATCGATGGGTATTCATTCACCCGGTTGTTGCAGAGATGAATGCCAGCACATCCCACCGACACGCTTAGCTCTTGCTTCCCGACCCGCTTCTTCAAAAGGTTGACGGCGAAGAGATACCGCCATAGGTCAAAGTGGGGACTAATCCCTAAGAACCCCTCACACAGGGCGATGAACACCGCAATGTGCTAGACCCTATTGGGAGTAAGATGCTACAACTCCACCTTATAGTAATCCAGCAACCCCTAAAGGAACTTGTGGGTGGGGATGGTGAATCCCCGCTCATGAAAGCGAGCAAAGGACATAACATAACCTTTGGGCGGCGACAGCTCGTCCTCATTACCGGGCAGCCACCACTCCTCGGTGGTGGTCAGTGGGCAAAGGAGGCCACGACGAATGAGGCCCTCCAGGCGCTGAGGGGTGATGTTGGATCTGCACCACGGCTCCATGGAACAATTGGGAGGGGGTGGAGGTGAGCTTGACGGCGGCCGCGTTGTGGGTACGAGAGGCTCAGGCGATTGGCGGTGGAAGTTGTAGATGCAAAGGCGAGATGGAAAATTACGGAATCCTAGGGGTGAACCCCTTGGTTTTATAGGGGCGACGGATGCGAGAAGGGCAACCATCCTCCAAGATCTTTGTGCCTACCACGATACACCACCACGTCATGTCACGGGATATGCGCCCACAATCCCTATCCTTTCCCACCAAAAGTCACGCCGGACGTTTTGCCTTCCCAGGTAGACTAGGACTATTTTCCCACAGAGGGGATACGGGTCAAGAACCATTTCTCTAGCCCACCCTGGCCCAGGAGTTCGAGGGCTGGCCCAATAGTTTCAATGGCCGTCCCAGCGAGGGATGGGCCCGCAAGTGGCCAGAACTCTGGCACACGAACCCCAAGGAATCTCAATCCATGATTGAGTCTCAACCAGGCTAACCCTGGACATGCATTGCCCAACAAATAATGTCTCCATATCTTTAATGCATGAACAACCGCTGTAAGTTCTAAATCATGTGTAGGGTAGTTGACTTCATGTTTCCTCAACTGCCGAGAAGCATATGCAATAACTCTTCCTTCTTGCATGAGCACACACCCCAAACCTATACCCGATGCATCATAGAACACATTGAAAGGCTTTTCAATGTTAGAACACATCAAAAGGCTTTTCAATGATCATATGCATAAATACAAGGAAACATAGAATAACAAGCATGTTTTATATGTTTCAATCACATGTTTTAACTGTAAAAGCTTATATATGAATGCTTGATGCTCATGCTCATGCAATGCAAGTCAAATTATGCAAGCCTAACACCTAGGGTGTTACAGCCCCTCCCCTTATAAAAATCTCATCCTGAGATTTGCAAGACCTACCATTCTTGGAAAAAGGCGGGATAAACCTCTCGTAGATAATCCTCTAGTTCCCATGTGGCATCTTGTTCACTATGATTGTTCCACACCACCTTATAGAACTTAATGATCTTACTCCGTGTTACTCTTTCCATCTCTTCTAACACTCGGATTGGCTTCTCTTCATAGGTCAAATCCGATTGGTGCTTAATGCTGGTGGGTGCAATAGCTTCTTTAGGTATACGATGACATCTCTTCAACTGAGAAACGTGGAAGACATCAAATATTGCACTCATCTCTGGTGGAAGTTGTAAGTTATAAGCGACATTCCATTTCTGTTCCATAATCTTGTATGGCCCTACATATCTAGGTGCAAGCTTTCTTTTCACTCCAAATCTCTGTACTCCTTTCATGGGTGACACTTTCAAGTATACATAGTCTCCTACTTCAAAAGTCAGTGGTCTTCTTCTTTTATCAGCATAACACTTTTGTCTGGACTGAGCGGCTTTCATATGTTGTTGAATAATACGCACTTGCTCTTTAGCTTCAGTGACAAGGTCAATACCAAAGTATCTTCTTTCACCGGGCTCAATCCAATTTAACGGAGTTCTATATTTTCTGTCGTACAAGGCTTCTAAAGGAGCCATCTTGATGCTTGCTTGATAACTATTGTTGTAGGAGAACTCAGCTAAAGGTAGCCATTTCTCCCATGAACCCTTGGAAGATATAACACAAGCTCTCAGCAAATCTTGTAAGATTCGGTTCACTCGCTCAGTCTGTCCTGAAGTTTGTGGATGGTATGCCGAACTTCTAATTAGCTTCGTTCCCAAAGCCTGGTGTAAGTGTTCCTAGAAATGAGCTATAAACTGGGGTCCTCTATCTAAGATTATAGTCCTAGGTATTCCATGTAGTTTCACAATCTGAGAAACATACATCTCAGCGTATTTCCTAGCTAGATACCTTGTGTTTACTAGTATAAAATGTGCTGACTTGGTGAGACGATCTACAATGACCCATATGAAATCATGACCTTGTTGTGTCAACGGAAGGTCTATGATAAAGTCCATACTGATTTCTTCCCATTTCCAACCTGGAATAGACAATGGCTGAAGTAATCTGACAAATTTCATATGAACAACTTTTACTCTACTATAGTTATCGTACCTAGCGACATAGGCTGCGTCTAAAATTTGATTTCTAAGCTCACGGTCTTGATAGGTTTTCATCTTAGTCCACCAAAAATAGGTTTTCAAATCTTGATACATCTTACTACTACCCGGATGGATAGACAATTTGGACGAATGAGCTTCATCTAAAATTTGATTTCTAAGCTCACGGTCTTTCGGTACCACAAGTCGATCCTCAAACCATAGCACACCCCTTTCATCTAATCTGAAATGCTTAGTTTCTTGCTCTTGCATCTTTCTCTTGATGTGAAATATACCTACATCTGTCTTCTGTAGTTCTATGATTTTGCTCTCAAGTGAACAACTGATAGTGATATTATGCAGTATAACAGGATGTAGTAAATTAAAGCCATCTTCCAACAATGCTTCCACAGTGTTGCAATGAGATTTCCGACTAAGTGCATTGGCCACAACATTGGCTTTCCCTAGATGGTAGTGCACTTCCAAATTGTAGTCCTTAATCTGCTCTAGCCATCTTTGCTATCTCATGTTCAGCTCAGGTTGGGTAAAGATATACTTGATACTTTTGTGGTCAGTATATATATGACATACATTACCCAACAAATAATGTCTCCATATCTTTAATGCATGAACAACCGCTGCAAGTTCTAAATCATGTGTAGGGTAGTTGACTTCATGTTTCCTCAATTGCCGAGAAGCATATACAATAACTCTTCCTTCTTGCATGAGCACACACCCCAAACCTATATCCGATGCATCATAGAACACATCAAAAGGCTTTTCAATGTCAGGTTGTGCTAAAACAGGAGTTGTAGTTAACAAGGTCCTTAGTGTGTGAAAAGCTGCTTCACACTTTGGTGTCCACTTGAACTTCTCATCTTTCTGAAGTAGCCTAGCCATGGGCTTATCTATCTTGGAGAAATCTAGAATAAAACGATGATAATATCCTGCTAACCCTAGAAAACTCCGAACTTCATGAACTAAAGTCGGGGCCTTCCAATCCATGACCTCTTGTACTTTTGATGGGTCTATAGATATTCCATCTCTTGATAAGATATGACCTAAGAAAGGTACCTTACTCAACCAGAATTCACACTTGCTAAACTTTGCATAAAGCTTATGCTCCCTCAATCTGGATAGAATAATTCTTAGATGCTCGGCATGATCTACCTCATTCTCTGAATAAATCAATATATCATCGATAAACACGACCATGAACCTATCGAGCTCGGGCATGAATACCGAATTCATCAAGTACATGAAGTAGGCAGGAGCATTTGTTAGTCCAAAAGATATAACCAAATACTCATATAAGCCATACCTAGTGGAGAAAGCTATTTTATTTATGTCCTCTGGCCTTGATCTTTATCTGATAATAGCTTGATCTTAAGTCAATCTTGAAGAATACCTTTGCTTTTGCCAACTGATCGAATAAGATGTCGATGCGAGGCAACGTGTACATGTTCTTGATGGTCACAACATTAAGTGGCTTGTAATCCACACACATTCTCATGGACTTGTTCTTCTTCTTCACAAACAATGCTGGACATCCCCATGGAGATGAACTAGGTTGAATGAGACCTTTGTCCAACAGATCTTGTAGCTGAATTTTAAGTTTCGCTAACTCATTCGGTGGCATCCTATAAGGTCTTCTTGAGATAGGTGCCATACCTGGCACTAACTCAATCTTAAATCCCACATCCCTATTAGGTGGTAAACCAGGTAACTCATCTAGAAATACATCGGGAAACTCACAAACCACTGGGATATCACATAGGGTAGTGGTTTGGATAGCACAAGCCAAGTATTGGAGTTCAAAATTTTAGGAAAGTGGTACTAGGAAAGCATTACCTCCCTTTGGTTCTCTCAAAATAATGGTATGAGTGCTAGTGTCAATGAGAACACCATGATTGCTCATCCATTTCATGCCTAAGATCACATCTAAAGATAATCTGGGCAATACTATCAAATCCATCGTATACTCCCTCTCTTGTATAGAGATGAGCACATTCCTAACCATCTTATTTGTAGAGATAGTAGCCCCAGCTAAACTTATACTATAACCACCCTTACTTACTTCAATTATTTTCTGATCATGTCTAGATGCAAATGATTGGCTCATAAATGAATGTGAAGCTCCCGAATCAAATAAAATAATAGCGGGATGCTTGTTGACAAGAAACATACCAGCCATAATAACTTCTCCAGCGGGCACCTCCTCAATAGCAGTATAGTGCACGTATCCAGGACGTGCCTTAGGGTTCGCCTGCCTCTGATTGTTCTGATTCTGATTGCCGTTCTTCTTAGGGTGGGGGCATTCTTTGGCCCAATGACCCACTTGATTGCAGTTGTAGTAGGGTTGATTGCCCCTAGGTCCTATAGAGCTTCCTTGACCGCCATTCCCTTTGGGTAAGGCAATAGTGAATGCCTTACGAAACACTTTCTGAGATCTGCTATTCTGAGCTCTTGGTGGTGGAGGCCTAAACTTAGGTGCTGGTGGGTGGAACTGTGGCCTAGCTGTTATAGGAGCTCTAGACCGATTCACTCTGAGGCACCTACCTCTACTGCCCTCTTGTGGCCCTTAGCTGCCGCATGCATATTGTTATAGTTTTCTTGGGTCAAAGCATCACTAATAAACTCGTTGTAGGTGGTGCACTTGGAGTTAGCCATAGTCTTCATTAGCTTCATGCCAAGACCTCGCTTGAAACTTTCTATCTTCTTTTCTTCGGTATCAACAAAACCTAGAGCATACCTAGATAGGTTGTTGAAAGCATGCATATATAATGTAAGGGTCTTCGTTCCTTGTGTGAGCCTCATAAATTCAGCCGCCTTCATGCGCATCAGCCCTGGGGAATGTGATGTCCCCGAAAGGCCAACTTGAACTGCTTCTGTATTACTTGTGCATTAGCAAGTAGAGAGGACAAGAAATGGGTCCACAAAATCCATGCCGGTCCCAGCAACTGATGGGACGCATACTCAGCCTTCTGGTGCTCGGTGACCCTTAGCAGACGAAACTTCTGCTCAATAGTGTTGAGCCACTTGTCCGCCTGGAGCGGTTCCTCTGCCACCTTGAAAATAGGGTGCTTTGTATCTAAAAATTCCTTGAAGGTACTGTACTAGTTTGGCTCAGGCCCCTGTTGCTGTGGGTGGGCACGAGCCATGTTCTGCTTAATGAGGCGCAGAGCTTCCTCCATAGTCCTTTGGCTTTCCAAGAATTGGGCAAAGAACTCTTGAGCAGACGGCGGTGGCGGTGGTGGTAAGTCACTATGATTGCCATCATGGCTACTGCTAGCTCTAGCACGGCTGCAAAAATAAGTGATTATTGGATGATGTCAAGAGATTGCAGATGAATTATATAATCAGGCCAAATTGAATTTACAGGAGAGAATCTTAAATTCATGTAATAAAAATAGAGGCATAATAATTTATTCTTGCAACATGACACCACCAATTTGATCACTTATCGGGCTCATAGCACGTTAACATTCAAATCATGATCACCGATAAATGATCTAGAATTGCATTAGCGTTAAACCAACATGAGATAACATGCGAGTACCAATATTACATGATAGTCCAATCACCAACACCAAACTCAAACTATAGGTCCATTACATAAATAGCGATGATACATCAAGCATTTCCACTAGCCACTTAAGCAATCTAATCCTCATTATGATCACTGTCGAGGTCGGAGATAGGATCATCTCCCTCCTCTGGCTCCACTTCTTCCTCGTCCTCATCATCATCTTCTTCCATATTTGGACCATCTTCTTCCCCATCAAGGATTGGGTTCAGCTGGTGTTCAGATAATGCACCTCATGCTGAAGGTCCATCACTCAAAGCTAAGCCTATGCAAGCTGCCGACGCAAATCCCTCTCAGCATGGTCCTACATGGCACTTATGGCATGGTGCCTATCTCGTTCTATTTTTGCTACAACGGCATGGTTGTTTGCTGCGTCCCACTGGCGCATAGCTGTGGATGCCTTGGCACGGGCTGCCTCCAGCTGCTCCCACAGTCTTGCAAGCAATGCTTGATCATCTGCTCTCGCTTCTTGGGCTGTTGCTCTCTGTTGATCCACTTGCTCCATTTGAGTGTGGAGGTTCCCCAAAGCTACATAGGCTTAGTCAGATTCCCATCAGGCTTCACTTGCTGCCTTCTTATGCTTGCGCATACGCTTCTTGAGCTTACGTTGTGCGGCTTCAGCTCTCATGAGCCTGTCGATGCAAGAGGTGTATGATTCCTGCCAGAAGTCTCTGGTGTCCTGGCGTGTACATAACATCTTCATCACCGCAAACATGGCACTCATGGTGGGACTAGAGCTATTGGCCCGCTCATCCTGATCTTGGATCAATGCATTGTGGTTGCGTTGTTCCCATATTGCTGTGGATGGATCCACCCGAGGAAACATACCAGTGGCACTGTCGGTAAGTGTGTTCCCATGCTGCTGACAGATTCGACTCAATACCTCGAAGGCCACTACTTGGGTAGCCTCCCAAGGAGTTCTTCCCTCAGATTCTGCCTTCCACTCTTGCCAGAAGGGTGCTTGTATGCGAGCTGATATGGTTAGCCTCACTTCATACCATGGCTGTCCCTCCAAGTACTCTTCATTCCAATGATAGAGGGGCAGTTCATGATACCCCGCAAAGTGCAAAACTCTCCAAAGCAAGGCAGGAGTTCCAAAAACCATCAAGAAATTCTCACATCCAACTGGTGCTGCCATCTGTACCATCAACATGTACAACTTTTGTGAGACAAGGTCATAATGGATAAGAGTTACATAACCGAGTAAAAAATTTATAAGGGGAGGAACAATGTAAGTATTGAATAATTGTTATCATGATGCATGCACATTCCGTACGTCCTCACAAACTTAGGAAAAATTATTTCTAACAACATACACGGTGGCATACATACGTTCTCTCATATATAGCGTAACTAGTCGAGCTACACCTTTTGTTGTTAGTGTACCTACATAAGAGTTTCATTTCAGCCCAACCCCATAATTATATATGCAGAATGTAAATCTAAATACTTCCATATATGTATACCCATACATATACTTCCGTATCAAAGCTACCCGACGACAGTTTATTACCCACAATTAAATACACACCATACACACATGCAAGCATGCATACATAGCCATACCAAAGCTAACTCTCCCCGACCGCATGCTCACATGTTGTGGTCATGCCACTCATCGACTTACCTTCTTACCTTGGCGTAGAGGAATTTGATCCATACATTACCATTTAAGTGAATGGCATCCATACAATAGCACGCCGTATGGACGACGAAAATAAAACCCCCAAGTTAGTACTTAAATAGCCACCTAATAGTCCTTAATTTGGGCATAAGGAAAGTGATCACTGGCACACTTTAGATTTCAAATACTTATTTATATAGTTATTAGTTGCTAGAAAAGGGTTTTGAAAAACAAAAACCTTTGTTTTAAATACACGTGACAATTAATGTTGAATATTGCTCTAACGCCAGCTGTCATAGAACTGACCAATTTATAAGAGCACAAGTACAATGGCAGCCCACAAGCGGTCGCACTATCATACTTGAGCCCATATAAAGCCGGTAGTCTATCGAGTACCATGATGGGTCTCGATAAACGATCCACAAACAACCAAGATACATTTCCATAAAGCGGTTACATATTACAATGGCAGCCCACAAGCGGTTACATATTACATAAAGTTCGCAGATACATTTCCATCATCAGAGTATGAAATAAAGTTATTACAAACCAAGTTTGATAGATAATAGCGGAAGCAAATTAAGTTTGAAAGTAGCATTTGCCAACATAGTTTAATACAGTGCCGACATACGATCATAGTCCACAAAAGCATATAGAGGGATTAGTAAAGAAGCCTACCCAAGGCTTACTCCTCATCCACAGTGGGATAGAAGCAACTCTTGCAATATCCATCATATACTGTGCCATCTGCAACAATGGGAATAAAACCCTGAGTACGAGAAGGTACTCAGCTAGACTTACCCATCATAAACCAGAAATAAATTGACTCCAAGGATTATGCAAGGCTTTATAAGTGGAGGTAGCTTGACAACATTTTGCATAAAGAGCGATTAATTCAGTTATATAGTTATAATTCTATCATCAAGTTATTTATAACTATCCATCTCTAGATTAGCAGCTATCCTATGCCAAACATGAGGTATATCATTTTAAGAGCATACAATAGTAACCATAGTAGGTATAGTAATTCCATGTTTATCCGAACCATCATATTCTATAATACAATTACTACGATGTTGGGACTAGCCAAGTTTCTCACTATCCGAGAGAGACGGTGATTCAAATCGATTTCAACCAGCTGGGAATTTATTCCTAGCACAAACCTAGGTAGACCAGATCATTAGTTGCCTTAGGTCACCTTTGGTACAACTCAAGTACACATTTCGCGGGTTCGCCCAGCGCCGCACAATCAGGGACAACCAACTGCTAGGACGTTTAGGCCCGGCCTGCCCTTGGGCTCACGTCTGGCTCCCTGCACATCCTTACTACCATCCAGAGTGCGCACTTTGACAGAGCAAGGCCTGGCTTGAGTTGAGCTACTCGGCTTCATGGTTGGAATGAGTTATTTGGATAGCTAAGTGATAGGCATGCGTTCAATCTTATCAGAAGCGCCAACAACAGTACGGTCCATAGACTCCGCCCGGCCTCCATTTACTTTTACCCTATGGTTCTTTTCCACGATAGCAAATATAGCCAACTGTGCTTTGGTATCCACCTATATTTCGCAGGTGACAGGAAATCACCCGACTTCTATTGGTCTAAGCAGGGCTAAGCATATATTCGATCCTAGACCTACACAGGGTTAAGGGTGTATATATATATCTAGACAAGGTAGTTCAATGCATCGAGTATTTCCAGACAACTCTTATAACTTAATGCATCAATCATAAAGGACTCAAGTAATATTTTGTAAAACACTAGGAGACTTAGAATGCTCCAAGGCTTACCTTTCAGAAAGGAAGTGGGGCGGTGGTCAGAGCACTTCGAAAGCTCTTCTGGGGTCTGCTCCTCTTCTTCGGGAGCTGTGGCTTGAGGAATCTCCTGCTGGTCCCCTTCCTCTCCTTCGTTGAATTCCAGCAACGTTATTTCCTCTGTCGATCCTATATGCATGAATATGGCATATGACATTGTGAATGCATACATGCTGACAAGTATAGTAGGATGACACATGATGAATGCATTCTTGTAAGTATTCTTAACAGCATGGTGTTAAAGTAATAACAAGTGCATCACATTTTACTGAGTAGGTGCATATCTCTTCTTGATTACTTAATCAAACACTTCTACCATTCATTTACTACACCACAAAACAGCAGCTACTTGTTTTACTCATAACTAGAGTTATATACATCGAAATCATATGGTTGTGGACATTATGGAAAGCTTAAGAAAATTTCTACAACTTTATTTTAATACCCTTACTGTGATTCAATAGTTATATAGGGCAAACAAATCATTTAATCAAATCTGTCCAGAAAGTAAACCTTTCGAACAGCAAACTTGTAATAGCTAGAACTCTAAAACCCTAAGTCCTATGACTGTGAAAATTTAACGCAAGGTAGATTAGTAAGTTATCTACAACTTTGTTATTAACAAGTTTTACAGCAAAAATCATTATCCATATGAAATCATCCACACAATCAAAATTATACATGCAGCCTTGTATTTGAATTATAAAGTGATAATTAGTTAGTTGCATTCAATCGATGGCTTCTACACCTTACTATGAACATAAACAGTTACTATGAATCACAAGAATCATAGAAAATATCATGGTGAACCCCAATTTAATTACTTAAATGCCTTTATTAATTTAATTAAATAATTAGGGTAAATAATAAACATACACCAAAGCTACACAATAAATTCTTAGAAAATTACAGTAGCTTCCTAGTGCACATAATAGACTACTGTGAAAATTTCATACCATTTTGACATGTACAACATCCTATGCAAAAATGACAAGCTAGAAAGGGTTATTTTAGTGAAAATAGTAAACCCTATAGAAAAGTGTCAAACAACAGATTATATATTTTTTCTAGCTTCATATTAGTGCCATACTACTGTACAAAAATTTTCATAGCAATATGTTACACATTTTTATCCCTACAAATTTACTTAGAAAATGTCATTTATTAGTAAATAAATAGAAAGACCATATTTCAATCAAGTTTACAGTAAGCTTATTATTTTTCCTAGCTAGAGCATGTAAATACAAAACCCACAAAATTGGAATCACAATTTTAGGAGTTTTCTAGCTTAAGATATCTATTTTACAAGATTATTAACATTCAAAAAGCATTTATCTAAATACATTTAAATCCCCAATAAAAACATCAGAAACTATACATATCATATTTTTTATAAAATACTACACTTCCTTAGAAACACAACAAAATTTGTGTCACAAGATTTGGATCCCTATAACTCAACTTATGATTTTCCAAAGCTAGCATGTAAATCTGAAAATAACTGAGCTATCCTACAACTCTGTGCCACTGACCGCAAGTACCCAGAGGTCAGTCAGGCCCACATGTCAGCGGCCAAAAATAGAGCACGGCAGACGTCCAGTGATATCTCGCCAACGGCGAGGTCTCCGGCCAAATCAACTGCACTGACGTGATCTACAGACCAACCCGCATCTAGTGACCTAGGTGGTGGCAGCACAGGTGTGGTGGAGTGTGCTCGTCGCCGGCCATGGCGGCACTGCTCTGCGGTGCGCCGGCCATTGTAGGCCACAGCTGGGCCAGGCGAGTAGTGCACAAGCATCACAGTGACCATACGGATCTATCTAGGTGACCTAGGCGACTCAAGGTGCTCCGACGTGCTCTAGCCACGTGCGCGGTGGCGCGGAGGTGAGAGCGCGGCGGCGCGGGTCGCCATGTTCCACGCCGACGAGACACCCATGTGCAGTAACATCATGCAACCAACAACACTACACCCAATACAAGCTCTAACACAAACAATCAGAAGCAACGTGCGCGTGAGCCAAGCAGTGGAGAGTTCACCGTGGAGGCGGCCATGGCGGCCGAGAACTCCAGCGAGGAAGAAAATGGTGAATATGCCCTCACCAAAGCTCATCAGCTGCTGCAATCAAGTCGAGGAGGTAGAGGGGGATGCGGCATAGCTGTGGGCGAGGTGGAGACAGCGACGATGCGGTGGTGTAGGTGCTAGGCGGCGGTGGAGCTACGCGGTGCATGGCGGCGCTGCTCTAGTTCCACGGCGAGAGCGAAAACAGGCGATGGAGAGTGAGTGAGCGAGCTCGGGTGCGTGGAAATGGGGCGTGGGGCATGCAGATAACGAGCGCCAGCTCACCGCGTCGAGGGCCCGTCGCTGGCTAGCGTTGGCCATGCAGCGGCCATGCTCTGTGGCCGGTCGGCCATGACCCAACTGTCGCAGAACTGACCAATTTATAAGAGTACAAGTATAATGGCAGCCCACAAGCGGTCGCACTGTCATACTTGAACCCATATAAACCCGGTAGTCCATCGAGTATCACGACGGGTCTTGATAAACGATTTACAACAACCAAGATCATACATGATTCAACATACATGTCACATATTACATAAAGTTCATAGATACATTTTCATCATCAGAGTATGAAGCAAAGTTATTACAAACCGAGTTTGATAGATAAAAGCGGAAGCAAATTAAGTTTTGAAGGTAAAGTTTCCAACATAGTTTAATACAGTGCTGAAATATGATCATAGTCCACAAAAGCAAGTAGGGGGATTAATAAAGAAGCCTGCCCAAGGCTTACTCCTCATCCACAGCGGGATAGAAGAAAATCTTGCAATAACCATGATACATAGTGCCATCTGCAACAATGGGAAATAAAACCCTGAGTACGAGAAGGTACTCCACTAGACTTACCTGTCATAAACTAGAAATAAAATAACTCCAAGGATCATGCAAGGCTGTATAAGTGGAGATAGCTTGACAACATTTTGCATAAAAGCGATTAACTCAGTTATACGATTATGATTCCGTTATCAAGTTAATTATAACTATCCATCTCTAAATTAGCAACTAACCTGTGCCAAACATGTGGTATATCATTTTAAAAGCATACAATAGTAACCATAGCCGGTATTATAATTCCATATTCATTTGAACCATCATGTTCCATAACACAGTTACTACGATGTTGGGGCTAGCCAAGTTTCTCACTATCCAGGAGAGACGGCGATTCAAATCGATTTCAACCAGCTAGAAATTTATTCCTAACACAAACCTAGGCAGACCATATCATTAGTCGCCTTAGGTCACCTTTGGTACAACTCAGGTCCACATTTCATGGGTTCGTACCGCGCCGCACAATCGGGGACACCAAATGCCAGGACGTTCAGGACTACCCTGCCCTTGGGCTCAGTTTGGCTCCCTGCAAGGAGCGCACAATAGAACGGGGCCTAGCCTGAGTTGAGCTACTCGACTTCGTGGTTGGAACGAGTTATCCGGCCAGCTAAGTGATAGGCATGTGTTCAATCTTGCCAGAAGTGCCAACAACGGTATGGTCCTTAATTAGCACAGACAGAATCACATGAGTCAACCTACGTATAGACTCCGCCCGACCTTGATTTTGTTTTACCCCATGGTTTTGTTCCACGATAGCAAATATAGCCAACCGTGCTCCGGTATCCACCTATATCTCGCAGGTGATAGGAAAACACCTGACTTCTACCAGTCTAAGCATGGCTAAGCATATATTCTATCCTAGACCTACACAGGGTTACGATGCATATATCTGGGCAAGGAATTTATATGCATCAAGTGGTTTCATTCAATTCTGATAACCTAATGTATCAATCATAAGGGCTTAAGTAATCATTTGTAAAATACTGGGAGACTTAGAATGCTCCAGGGCTTGCCTTTCAGAAAGGACGTGGGGCGGTGATTAGGGCACTCCGGAAGCTCTTCTGGGTTCTGCTCCTCGCCTTTGGGAGCTGCGGCTTGAGGATTCTCCTGCTGGTCCCCTTCCTCTACTTCGTCGAACTCCAGCAACGTTATTTCTTCCTCCGATCCTAGATGCATGAATATGACATAAGGTATTGTGAATGCGTATATGTTGACAAGTATAGTTGCATGATCAGTGATGAATGCATTCTTGTAAGTATTCTTAACATCATGGTGCTGAAGTAATAACAAGTGTATCGTGTTTTACTGAGTATGTGCATATCTCTTCTTAATTACTCAATCAAACACTTAAGTAGTTCATGTACCACACTACAAAACAGCAGCTACTTATTTTATTCATAACTGAAGTTCTACTTATCCAAATGTGGTGATCTTGGACTTTCTGGAAATCTTATAAAATTGTCTACAACTCTTATTTAATCACCAAAAGCTAATTCACAATTTATCTTAACCAAAACAGACAAGCCATCTAGTGCTATCCAGAAATTTCCAGAGAGCAAGCAATTTGGAAATACTAACTTTGAACAGCCATAACTCCTAAACTCTTTGGCCTATTGCTCTGAAATTTTAACACAAGATACATGAAGAAGGTTTCTACAACTTTGTTATTAACTATTTTTACAGCAAACACCATTTTTACCATGCAACATACCAAACTACCAAATCTGTCCGAAAATTCTTCCAATTCGCATTATAAAGCAACAATACTTTTACTTCACGTAAGCATTCAAAGTTTGACAACACAAAGTCTACCAATAGTTTAAGCATACCAAATACACTCAAGAAAACATAATGGTAAAGCCCAAACTATTTATTTAAATGCCTTTATTATTTTATTTAGATACTTAGGTTAAATAATAAACATATACTAAATGTGTATCATAAATTCTCAAAAATTTACACTGCCTTACTAATGCTACCAAATGACTACTGTAAAAGTTTCATGCCATTTTACCAAGTATAACATTCTATACAAAAATAACAAGGCAGAAAGGCCTATAATAGCAAAAATAGAAAACCCTAGTGAAAAGTGTCAAGCAACAGATTTTATATTTTTCTTATCATCCATATGGTACTAGGATAACCTCCAACAAATTTCATGAATACTGGATTCATAAATAATTTATAAAAATTCATACAAAGATTACCTATTTATAAAAGAAAAATCTATAACTACAAATCTATATGCACTGATCCTCAAATTTTTACCCGAGCTCATACATGTCAAGAATAGCTTACCACAAAAATTTCATAATTTTTGGAGCACAGGGACTCTAGATATAAAATAAACAAGTTTGCATGCATTCAAAAACACATTTGAAGTTTCAATTTAAATCTTCCAAAAACTTTACTGAAAATGCTAATAACATATTTTTCCTAAATACTACACTTCACCAAGAACTTAACCAAATTTGAACTACAAATTTTGGATCTCCCAAACTCTAGATATAAAATTTACAAAACAACATGAAATCTGGAATTAAATGAGCTATCCTACTCTCTACTGTCGCTGACCGGTGGGACCCGCCTGACAGTGGACCCCACGCGTCAGTGACTCAGAACAGGGCAGCGGCGCTGCTTGATACCGCGCGGCCACGGCTCGCCGCCGATGAGTTTTTCCGGCGAAGCGAAGGGCACCATCATGACCTACAGCTCAAACCGCGTCGGATGGTCAAGTGGTGACCGTGCAGGTGCGGTGGAGCGGGCTCGTCGCCAGCCATGGTGGCACGACGGCGCTGCTCTACGTGTGCTGGCCGTCTCCGGCCATGGCGAAGCCTGGCGAAGCGTGCAATAGCACCATGGCATCTATGCGTCTGTTACTAAGCAATCTAGGCGGCTGGAGGTACTCCGACGAGGTACGGCCACGGCAGCGGCCATGGTGGCACTCCGGCGAGGGCGTACCCACGACGGCGCAAAGCGAGCAGTGGCTCACCTAGGGCACAAATGAGGGCGCTGCAAGGTGGAGATGGTGGAGAAGGTTGAGGCAGAGCTGCTAGCGTGATCGATTAGCAACTAGGGCGGAGGTGAGCGCTGGCGAGCTTGGCGGAGCAGCGGCGACGACAATGGTGCTGGCGGCTGCGCTGGGGTGAGAAGGAAGCCTAGGAAATGGAAATGGTGAGCGTGGGGCAGTGCGGGCGGGCGTAGGGAGTGATAAGGCGCGCGTTGGCCTGGCTTGGACGCACAGGGCAGGGCGCCGGTGACGCGCGGCCATGCTTTGGCTCCACGCGGCGCGCAAGCCCTACCGATGTCGGCCACTGAATCGACATCATTCAGTTCTTCAGTTAAGCGATGCAAGGTCTGACAGCGTGTTTTGGTGGCATTAATTCTCTTAAACCGTGACATATCAGTGCATACTATCTAAACCAAAAGTGTAGCTCTATGTACCAGTTTCATATTCTCTTCAAAGATCATGTGCTAACTCGCAACCAAAACCGAGTTAAATCACCCTAAAGGTCAGCTCGTCAGGCTGTTTAACATCTAGACTTAGAAAAAATTTCTAAGTGTAGGAATCAGTGTATTAGTGATTTTTGTGAGCCCAATTCAAGTATGTTAGGAGCTAAACTAGTCAATGACCCAAAAATAAAAGTTGTTCCTCTTGCCAAATACTACAACTTTGCTTTAGTGACCACCTCCATGCAAGGTCTCTAGCACATAGTTCAAACTTGGTCAAACATGTTACATTCAATTGATGGTATACATTCAAACTAGGGCTTAGTGACCTATTTACCCCTAACCATGAATATCAAAGTTGTTCATATTGATACTCTAAACATGTTTAAGCTAATTGCAAGGTCACACAATCATTTCATGTATTAGTCACACATAGGGCTATCCAGGTCAACACATGTAACATTACTTAAGTGCTTGATCATGAAAGGTGACATTCATGAACAATGTTCCACTTGCTAACCTAAGTGTTGCTAACATGTTTTTGTGACTCATATCAACCAATTACCTGTATACACTCATGATCATATGCATATACACATGGAAACATGAAATACTAAGAAATGTTGCATATGTTTCAATCAAATGTTTCAAGTGTAAATGCTTATATATGAATGCTTGATGATCATGCTCATGCTATGCAAGTCAAGTTATGCAAGGCTAACACCTAGGGTGTTACAGCCCCTCCCCCTTATAAAAATCTCATCCTGAGATTTGTAAGACCTACCATTCTTAGAAAAAGGCGGGATAAACCTCTCGTAAATAATCCTCTCGTTCCCACATAGCATCTTGTTCACTGTGATTGTTCCACACCACCTTATAGAACTTAATGATCTTACTTCGTGTTACTCTGTCCATCTCTTCTAATACTCAGATTGGCTTTTCTTCATAGGTCAAATCCGATTGAAGTTGTACGTTGGTGGGTGCAATAGCTTCTTCAGGTACACGAAGACATTTCTTCAACTAAGAAACATGGAAGACATCAAATATTGCACTCATCTCTGGTGGAAGTTGTAACTTATAAGCAACATTCCCCTTTCATTCCAGAATCTTGTATGGCCCTACATATCTAGGCAAAAGCTTCTCTTTCATTCCAAATCTCTTCACCCCTTTCATGGGTGATACCTTCAAGTATACATAGTCACCCACTTCAAAAGTCAGTGGTCTTCTTCTTTTGTTAGCATAACTCTTTTGTCTCGATTGAGCTGCCTTCATATGCTATTGGATAACACGCACTTGCTCTTCAGCTTCATTGACAAAGTCAATACCAAAGTATCTCCTTTCACTGGGCTCAATCCAATTCAACGGAGTTCTACATTTTCTGCTATACAAAGCTTCAAATGGAGCCATCTTCATACTTGCTTGATAACTGTTGTTGTAGGAGAACTCAGCTAAAGGTAACCACTTCTCCCATGAACCTTTGGAAGATATAACACAAGCTTTTAGCAAATCTTCCAAGATTTGGTTCACTCGCTCCGTCTGTTTGGAAGTCTATGGATGGTATGCCGAACTTCTGATTAGCTTAGTTCCCAAATCCTGGTGTAAGTGTTCCCAGAAATGAGCTATGAACTGTGGTCCTTGATCTGAGATGATAGTCCTGGGTACTCCATGTAGTCTCACGATCTGAGAAAAATACAGCTCAGCGTACTTCCCCACAAGATACCTTGTGTTCACTGGTATAAAATGGGCTAACTTGGTGAGATGATCTACAATAACCCATATTGAATCGTGACCTTGCGGTGTCATCGGAAGGCCTGTGATAACGTCCATACTGATTTCTTCCTATTTCCAACCTGGAATAGGTAATAGCTGAAGTAACCCGGTAGATTTCATATAAATAGCTTTTACTCTGCTGCAGTTGTCGCACCTAGCGACATAGGCTGCGATCTCTTTCTTCATCTTAGTCCACCAAAAATGGGTTTTCAAATCTTGGTACATCTTACTACTACCCGGATGGATAGACAATTTGGACGAATGAGCTTCATCTAAAATTTGATTTCTAAGCTCATGGTCTTTTGGTACCACGAGTCGGTCCTCAAACCATAGCACACCTTTTTCGTCCAATCTGAAATGCTTGGTTTCTTGCTCTTGCATTTTCTCTTGATGTGACTTATACCTACATTTGTCTGCTGCAGCTCTATGATTTTGCTCTCAAGTGAACAACTGATCATGATATTGTGCAGTACAACAGGATGTAACAAATTAAATCCATCTTCTAACAATGCTTCCACAATGTTACAATGAGACTTTTGACTGAGTGCATCTGCTACCACATTAGCTTTTCCTGGATGGTAGTGCACTTCTAAATTGTAGTCCTTAATCAGCTCTAGCCATCTTCGTTGCCTCATGTTCAGCTCTGGTTGGGTAAAGATATACTTAAGACTTTTGTGGTCAGTATATATATGACATACATTGCCCAACAAATAATGTCTCCATATCTTTAATGCGTGAACAACTGCTGCAAGTTCTAAATCATGCGTGGGGTAGTTGACTTCATGTTTTCTCAACTGCCGAGAAGCATATGCAATAACTCTTTCTTCTTGCATAAGCACACACCCCAAACCTATACCTGATGCATCACAAAATACATCAAAAGGCTTCTCAATGTCAGGTTGTGCTAAGACAGGCGCTGTAGTTAACAGAGTTCTGAGGGTGTGAAAAGTTGCTTCACATTCTGGGGTCCATTTGTACTTCTCATCTTTCTAAAGTAGTCTGGTCATGGGCTTAGCTATCTTTGAGAAATCTAAAATGAAACAAAGATAATATCCTACTAACCCTAGAAAACTCTGAACTGCATGAACCGAAGTCGAGGCCTTCCAATCCATGACCTCTTGTACTTTTGATGGGTCTACAGAGATTCCATCTCTTGATAAGATATGACCTAAGAAAGGTACTTTGCTCAACCAAAATTCACACTTGCTAAATTTCACATATAGCTTGTGCTCCCTCAGTCTGGATAAAACAATCCTCAGATGCTCTTCATGATCTGACTCATTTTCCGAATAAATCAATATATCGTCGATAAACACGACCACAAACTTGTCAAGTTTGGGCATGAATACTGAATTCATCAGGTACATAAAGTAGGTAGGAGCATTTATTAGTCCAAAAGACATAACCAAATACTCATATAAGCCGTACCTAGTAGAAAAAGCAGTTTTAGGTATGTCCTCTGGCCTGATCTTTATCTAATGATAGCCTGATCTCAAGTCAATTTTGGAGAATACCTTTGCCTTTGCCAACTGATCAAACAAGATGTCGATGCGGGGCAACGGTATTTGTTCTTGATGGTTACCGCATTGTGTGGTCTGTAATCTACACACATTCTCAGTGACTTGTCCTTCTTTTTCACAAACAATGTTGGACATCCCCATGGAGATGAGCTAGATTGGATAAGACCCTTGTCCAATAGATCCTGTAACTGAATCTTAAGTTCTGCTAACTCATTTGGTGGCATTCTATACGACCTTCTTGAGATAGGTGCCGTACTTAGCACTAACTCAATCTTAAATTCCACATCCCTATCAGGTGGTAAGCCGGGTAATTCCTTTGGAAATACATCCAGAAACTCATAAACCACGGAGATATCACAAAGGGTAGTGGTCTGGATAGCACAAGCTAAATGTTGGAGTTTAAAGTTGCGAGAGAGTGGTACTAGAAAAGCATTCTCTCCCTTGGGTTCTCTCAACATAATAGTACGAGTGCTAGTATCAATGAGAACACTATGATCCTTCATCCAATTCATGCCTAAGATTACACTTATCGATAACCCAGGCAATATTATCAAATCCGTTGTATACTCCCTCCCTTGTATAGAGATGAGCACATTTTTACTATCTTATTTGTAGAAATAGTAGCCCCTGCTAAACTTATATTATAACCCCTTTGCTTACTTCAATTATTTCCTGATCATGTCTAGATGCAAATGCTTGACTCATAAATGAATGAGAAGCTCCTGAATCAAATAAAACAACAGCGGGATGCTTGTTGATAAGAAACATACCAGCCATGACAACTTCTCCAGCGGGCACTTCCTCAATAGCTGTATAATGCACATATCCTAGACGTGCCCTCGTATTCACCTGCCTCTAATTGTTCCGATTCTAGTTGCCATTCTTCTTTGGGTGGGGGCATTCCTTGGACCAATGCCCCACTTGGTTGCAGTTAAAACAGGGCTGATTACTCCTAAGTCCGAGGGAGCTTTCCTGACTGCCATTTCCTTTTGGTAAGGCAATAGTGAATGCCTTATGGAATGCTTTCTGAGGCCTGCTGTTCTAAGCTTTAGGCGGTGGAGGCCTAAACTTGGGTGCAGGTGGATGGAATTGGGGCCTAGCTGTGATAGGAGCTCGGGACTGTGAAGATCTAGAGGCACCTGCCTCGAATGTCCTCTTGCGACCCTTAGCAGCCACATGCATGTTATTGTGGTTTTCCTAGGTCAAAGCATCACTAATAAATTCGTTGTAAGTGGTGCACTTAGAATTGGCCATGGTCTTCATCAGTTTGGTGCCTAGACCCCGCTTGAAGCTCTCTATCTTCTTCTCCTCGGTATCCATGAAACCTGGAGCATACCTAGACTGATTGTTGAATGCGTGCATATATTCTGTGAGGGTCTTTGTCCCTTGAGTGAGCCTCATAAATTCAGCCGCTTTCATGCGCATTAGGCCTGGGGGAATATGATGCCCCTGAAAAGCCAACTTGAACTGTTCCCATGTTACTCGCGCATTAGCAGGTAAAGAGGACAAGAAATGTGTCCACCAGATCCTTGCTGGTCCTTACAACTGGTGAGAAGCATACTCAGCCTTTAGATGCTCAGTGACTCTTAGCAGACGAAACTTCTGCTCAATGGTGTTGAGCCACTCGTTAGCCTGTAGTGGTTCCTCTGCCACCTTGAAGATAGGAGGTTTTGTATCCAAAAATTCCTTGAATGTACTGTGCTGATTTGGCTCGGGCCCTTGTTGCTGTGGGTGGCCACGAGCAGTGTTCTACGCGATGAGGCGTAGAGCTTCCTCCATTGTCCTTTGGCTCCCTAAGAATTGGGCAAAGAACTCCTGAGCAGACGATGGTGGTGGTGGTGGTAAGTCATCACCATTGCCATCATGGCTGCTACTAGCTCCTGCACGGGTGCGTGTCATCTGCGAAGTTGCAACAATAAGCGATTATTGGTTGATGCCACAAGATTGCAGATGAATTTATAATCATGCCAAACTAAAATTACTGGAGACCATCTCAATTTTACAATAAAAATAGAGGCATAACAATTCATTCTTGCAACATGACATCACTAATTTGATCGCTTATCGGACTCATAACACGTTAATGTTCAAATTGTGATCTCTGATAAATCAACTAAAATTTGCATTAGCGTTTAACCAAACGTGCGATAGTCATGCAAATAACAATATTACATGATAGTTCAATTTACCAACACCAAATTCAAACTACAGGTCCATTACATAACCAACGATGATACATTAAGCACTTCTACTAAGTACTAAGTGATCTAATCCTCATCATGATCACTATCGAGGTCAGAGATAGGATCATCTCCTTCCTTAGGTTCCACCTCTTCCTCTTCCTCATCGTCATCTTCTTCCATATTTGGACCATCTTCTTCCCCATCCAAGATTGGGTTCAGCTGGTTGTTCAAATAGTGCACTTCATGCTAAAGGTTCATTACTTGAAGTTGAGCCTGTGCAAGCTGCTAACGTAAGCCCCTTTCGACATGGTCATGGGCGTTACTCATGTCACGGTGCCAATCTCGCTCTATCCTTATTGTAGCGACATGGTTTTCTGCTGCATCACGCTGACGTCTAGCTGTGGACACCTCTGCACGGGCGGTCTCCAACTGCTCCCATAGTCCTGCAAGCACTGCTTGATCATTAGCTCTAGCTTCTTGAGCTGCTACCCTCCGCTGGTCCACTTGTTCCATTTGGGCATGAAGAGTGCCCAAGGCTGCATAGGCTTGGTCAGATTCCCATCGGGCTTTACTTGTGGCTTTCTTTTGCTTGCGCACACACTTCTTGAGCTTATGCTGCGCGGCTTTAGCTCTCATGAGTTTGTCCATGCAAGTGGTGTATGATTCCTGCCAGAAATCCCTGGTGTCCTAGCATGCACAAAACATCTTCATCACCGCAAACATTGCACTCATGGAGGGACTAGAGCTATTTGCTCGCTCATCTCAATCTCTGATCAATGCATTTTGGTTACATTGTTCCTAATTTGTGGCGGATGGATCCACCCAAGGAAACATACTCATTGCACTACCAGTGAGTGCATCGTCATGCTGTTGGCAGATTTGCCTCAAAACCTCAAAGGCCATAACTTGGGCTGCCTCCCAAGGAGTCTTCCCTTCTGATTCTGCCTTCCACTCCTGCCAGAAGGGCAGTTGTGTGCAGGCTAGTATAGTGAGCCACACCTCGTACCATGGCTATCCTTCCAAGTACTCTTCAATCCAATGATAAAGGGGGTAGTTCATGGTACCCCACAAAGTGCAGAACTCTCCACAATAGGGTAGGTGTTCCGAAAACCATCAGGAAATTCTCACATCCAACTGGTGCTGCCATCTATACCATCAACATGTACACTTGGTGAGACAAGGCCATAATGGATAAGAGTTACATAACTGGGTAAGAAATTTATAAGGGGAGGAACAATGTAATTATTTGAATGGTAATTATCATGATGCATGCTCATTCCGTACGTCCTCACAAACTTAAGAAAAATTTGTTTCTAATGGTAGACACGGTGGCGCACATACGTTCTCTCATATATAGCGTAACTAGTCGAGCTACATGTTTCATTGTTAGTGTACCTGCATAAGAATTTCATTTCAGCCCAAACCCATAATTAAATATGCAGAATGTAAATCTAAATACTTCCATATATGTGTACCCACACATATACTTCCGTATCAAGCTACCCGATAACAGTTTAAACCCCCAATTAAATACGCACCACATACACATGCAAGCATGCATACGTAGTCGTACCAAAGCTAACTCTCCCCGACCACACGCTCACATCTTGCGGTCATGCCACTCATCATCCTACCTTGGCGTAGAGGCATTTGATCCATACATTACCATTCAAGTGAATGGCATCCATACAATAGCACGCTGTATGGACGACGAAGTAAAAACCCCCAAGTTAGTACTTAAATAGCCACCTAATAGTCCTTACTTTGGGCATAAGGAAAGTGATCATTGACACACTTTGGATTTCAAATACCTATTTATATAGCTATTAGTTGTTAGAGAAGGGTTTTAGGAAAACAAAAAATTTTGTTTTAAATACACATGTGACAATTAGCGTTGACTCTTGCTCTGATACCAGCTATCGCAGAACCGATCAATTTATAAGAGTACAAGTACAATGGTAGCCCGCAAGTGGTCGCACTGTCATACTTGAACCCATATAAACCCGGTAGTCCGTCGAGTACCACGATGGGTCTCGATAAACGATTTACAACAACCAAGATCGTACATGATTCAACATATATGTCACATATTACATAAAGTTCATAGATACATTTTCATCATCAGATTATGAAGCAAAGTTATTACAAACCGAGTTTGATAGATAAAAGCGGAAGCAAATTAAGTTTTGAAGGTAAAGTTTCCAACATAGTTTAATACAGTGCCGAAATACGATCATAGTCCACAAAAGCAAGTAGAGGGATTAATAAAGAAGCTTGCCCAAGGCTTACTCCTCATCCACAGCGGGATAGAAGCAACTCTTGCAATAACCATGATACACAGTGCCATCTGCAACAATGGGAAATAAAACCCTGAGTACGAGAAGGTCCTCCGCTAGACTTACCCGTCATAAACTAGAAATAAAATGACTCCAAGGATCATGCAAGGCTGTATAAGTGGAGATAGCTTGACAACATTTTGCAAAAAAGCGATTAACTCAGTTATACGATTATGATTCCGTTATCAAGTTAATTATAACTATCCATCTCTAAATTAGCAACTAACCTATGCCAAACATGTGGTATATCATTTTAAAAGCATACAATAGTAACCATAGCCGGTATTGTAATTCTATATTCATTTGAACCATCATGTTCCATAACACAGTTACTACGATGTTGGGGCTAGCCAAGTTTCTCACTATCCGGGAGAGACGGTGATTCGAATCGATTTCAACCAGCTAGAAATTTATTCCTAACACAAACCCAGGTAGACCATATCATTAGTCGCCTTAGGTCACCTTTGGTACAACTCAGGTCCACATTTCGTGGGTTTGTACCGCGCCACACAGTCGGGGACACCAAATGCCAGGACGTTCAGGACTACCCTGCCCTTGGGCTCAGTTTGGCTCCCTGCAAGGAGCGCACAATAGAACAGGGCCTGGCCTGAGTTGAGCTACTCAGCTTCGCGGTCGAAATGAGTTATCCGGCCAGCTAAGTGATAGGCATGCGTTCAATCTTGCCAGAAGTGCCAACAATGGTACGGTCCTTAATCGGCACAGACAGAATCACATGAGTCAACCTATGCATAGACTCTGCCCGACCTTGATTTTCTTTTACCCCATGGTTCTGTTCCACGATAGCAAATATAGCCAACCGTGCTTTGGTATCTACCTATATCTCGCAGGTGATAGGAAAACACCCGACTTCTACCGGTCTAAGCATGGCTAAGCATATATTCGATCCTAGAACTACACAGGGTTACGGTGCATATATCTGGGCAAGGAATTTATATGCATCAAGTGGTTTCATTCAATTCTGATAACCTAATGCATCAATCATAAGGACTTAAGTAATCATCTGTAAAATACTGGGAGACTTAGAATGCTCTGGGGCTTGTCTTTCAGAAAGGACGTGGGGCGGTGATCAGGGCACTCCGGAAGCTCTTCTGGGTTCTGCTCCTCGCCTTCGGGAGCTACGGCTTGAGGATTCTCCTGTTGGTCCCCTTCCTCTACTTCGTCGAACTCCAGCAACGTTATTTCTTCCTCCGATCCTAGATGCATGAAAATGACATAAGGTATTGTGAATGCGTATATGTTGACAAGTATAGTTGCATGATCAGTGATGAATGCATTCTTGTAAGTATTCTTAACATCATGGTGCTGAAGTAATAACAAGTGTATCGTGTTTTACTGAGTATGTGCATATCTCTTCTTAATTACTCAATCAAACACTTCAGCAGTTCATGTACCACACTACAAAACAGCAGCTACTTATTTTATTCATAATTGAAGTTCTACTTATCCAAATGTGGCGATCTTGGACTTTCTAGAAAGCTTATAAAATTGTCTACAACTCTTATTTAATCACCAAAAGCTAATTCACAATTTATCTTAACTAAAACAGACAAGCCATCTAGCACTGTCCAGAAATTTCGAGAGAGCAAGCAATTCGGAAATACTAACTTTGAACAGCCATAACTCCTAAACTCTTTGGCCTATTGCTCTGAAATTTTAACACAAGATACATGAAGAAGTTTTCTACAACTTTGTTATTAACCATTTTTACAGCAAACACCATTTTTACCATGCAACATACCAAACTACCAAATCTGTCCGAAAACTCTTCCAATTCGCATTATAAAGCAACAATACTTTTACTTCATGTAAACATTCAAAGTTTGACAACACAAAGTCTACCAACAGTTTAAGCATACCAAATACACTCAAGAAAACATAATGGTAAGGCCAAACCTATTTATATAAATGCCTTTATTATTTTATTTAGATACTTAGGTTAAATAATAAACATATACTAAATGTGTATCATAAATTCTCAAAAATTTACACTGCCTTACTAATGCTACCAAATGACTACTGTAAAAGTTTCATGCCATTTTACCAAGTATAACATTCTACACAAAAATGACAAGGCTGAAAGGCCTATAATAGCAAAAATAGAAAACCCTAGTGAAAAGTGTCAAATAACAGATTTTATATTTTTCTTATCATCCATATGGTACTAGGATAACCTCCAACAAATTTCATGAATATTGGATTCATAAATAATTTATAAAAATTCATACAAGGATTACCTATTTATAAAAGAAAAATCTATAACTACAAATCTATATATGCACTGATCCTCAAATTTTTACCAGAGCTCATACATGTCAAACATAGCTTAGCACAAAAGTTTCATAATTTTTTGAGCACAGGGACTCTAGATATAAAATAAACAAGTTTGTATGCATTCAAAAACACATTTCAAGTTTCAATTTAAATCTTCCAAAAACTTTACTGAAAATGCTAATATCATATTTTTCCTAAATACTACACTTCACCAAGATCTTAACCAAATTTGAACTACAAATTTTGGATCTCCCAAACTCCAGATATAAAATTTACAAAACAACATGAAATCTGGAATTAAATGAGCTATCCTACTCTCTACTGTCGCTGACCGGTGGGACCCGCCTGACAGTGGACCCACGCGTCAGTGACTCAGAACAGGGCAGTGGCGCTGCTTGATACCGCGCGGCCATGGCTCACCGCCGGTGAGCTTTTCCGGCGAAGCCAAGGGCACCATCATGACCTACAGCTCAAACCGCGTCGGATGGTCAAGTGGTGACCGTGTAGGTGTGGTGGAGCGGGCTCGTCGCCGGCCATGGCGGCACGGCGGCGCTGCTCTGTGTGTGCTGGCCGTCTTCGGCCATGGCAAAGCCTGGCGAAGCATGCAATAGCACCACGGCATCTATGTGACTGTGACTAAGCAATCTAGGCGGTTGGAGGTACTCCGACGAGGTATGGCCACGGCAGCAGCCATGGCGGCACTCCGCCGAGGGCGTACCCACGATGGCGCAAAGCGAGCAGTGGCTCACCTAGGGCACAAATGAGGGCGCTGCAAGGTGGAGACGGTGGAGAAGGTTGAGGCGGAGCTGCTAGCGCGACCGATTAGCAACTAGGGTGGAGGTGAGCGCTGGCGAGCTCGGCAGAGCAGCGGCGACGGCAATGGCGCTGGCGGCTGCGCTGGGGCAAGAAGGAAGCCGAGGAAATGGAAATGGCGAGTTGGGGGCAGTACGGGCGGGCGCAGGGAGTGATAAGGCGTGCGCTGGCCTAGCTTGGCCGCATGAGGTAGGGCCCCGATGACGCGCGGCCGTGCTTCGGCTCCACGCGGCGCATGAGCCCTGCCGATGCCGGCCACTAAATCGACGTCATTTAGTTCGTCAGTTAAGCGATGCAAGGTCTAACAGCGTGTTTTGGTGGCGTTAATTCTCTTAAACCGTGACGTATCACTTATCAGTGCATACTATCTAAACCAAAAGTGTAGCTCTATGTACCAGTTTCATATTCTCTTCAAAGATCGTGTGCTAACTCGCAACCAAAACCGAGTTAAATCACCCTAAAGGTCAGCTCGTCAGGCTGTTTAACATCTAGACTTAGAAAAAAATTCTAAGTGTAGGAATCAGTGTATTAGTGATTTTTGTGAGCCCAATTCAAGCATGTTAGGTGCTAAACTAGTCAATGACCCAAAAATAAAAGTTGTTCCTCTTGCCAAATACTACTACTTTGCTTTAGTGACCACCTCCATGCAAGGTCTCTAGCACATAGTTCAAACTTGGTCAAACATGTTACATTCAATTGATGGTATACATTCAAACTAATGCTTAGTGACCTATTTACCCCTAACCATGAATATCAAAGTTGTTCATATTGATACTCTAAACATGTTTAAGCTAATTGCAAGGTCACACAATCATTTCATGTATTAGTCACACATAGGGCTATCCAGGTCAACACATGTAACATTACTTAAGTGCTTGATCATGAAAGGTGACATTCATGAACAATGTTCCACTTGCTAACCTAAGTGTTGCTAACATGTTTTTGTGACTCATATCAACCAATTACCTATATACACTCATGATCATATGCATATACACATGGAAACATGAAATACTAAGAAATGTTGCATATGTTTCAATCAAATGTTTCAAGTGTAAATGCTTATATATGAGTGCTTGATGATCATGCTCATGCTATGCAAGTCAAGTTATGCAAGGCTAACACCTAGGGTGTTACACCGACGTGGCGCGGTGTTCTTTAGTCTCCCGATCAAGTGTCTGACATCGCGATTTCAAGCGATTCAATCTCCTAATCCAAATCGAATTTGTGCACGTCGGTAAAACGAAAAGTGTAGACCTATGTACCAGCTACAAAAGTTCTTAAGAAACCTTCTCCTAATTTGCAACAGGTGAGGAGTAAAATCAGCCCAAAGTTGAGCTCGTCACACTGTCAGTGAAACAAGACTTGGCAAAAATTCTAAGTGTTGAAAATAGTGTAAAGCTGATTTTTGTGAGCCCATTTCAAGCTTGTTAGGGGCTAAACTAGCTTATAACCCAAAAATAAAAGTTGTTCCTCTCATCAAATACTACAACTTTGCTTTAGTGACCACATCCATGCAAAGTCTCTATCATATGGTTCAAACTAGGTCAAACCTACTACATTCAAATGATGACTAACACTTGAACTATGACTTAGTGACCAAATTAGCCTTAGTCATGATTACCAAATTTGTTCATAATGACATTCTAAACATGTTTAAGCTATTCCTAGGGTCACACAATCATTTCATACATTGGTTACACATAAAGCTTTCCAGGACAACATACATTGCATCACTTAAGGACTTGATCATGCAAAGTGACCTTTGTGAACATTGTTCCACTAGTCATCCTAAGTGTAGCTAATATGTTTTAGTGACTCACATCAACCATTTACATGTATTCACTCATGATCATATGCATCGATGGGTATTCGTTCATCCGGTTGTTGCATAGATGAATGCCAGCACATCCCACCGGCATCCTTAGCTCTTGCTTCCTACCCTGCTTCTTCAAAAGGTTGACGACGAAGAGATACCGCCATAGGTCGAAGTGGGGACTAATCCCCAAGAACCCCTCACACAGGGTGACGAACGCCACAATGTGCTAGACCCCATTGGGAGTAATGTGCTCCACCTTATAGTAATCCAGCAGCCCTTGAAGGAACTTGTGGGTGGGGATGGTGAATCCCCGCTCATGAAAGCGAGCAAAGGACACAACATAACCTTTGGGTGGCGACAACTCATCCTCGTTGTCGGGCAGCCGCCACTCCTCGGTGGTGGTTAGCGGGCAAAGGAGGCCACGGTGAATGAGGCTCTCTAGGTGCTAAGGGGTGATGTCGGATCTGCACCACGGCTCCATGGAACAATTGGGAGGAGGGTGGATACGAGCTTGACAGCGGCCACGATGCGGGTATGGGAGGCTCAGGTGATTGGCGGTGGAAGTTGTATATGCAAAGGCAAGATGGCAAAGTACGGAACCTTGGGGGCAAACCCCTTGGTTTTATAGGGGCGACAGATGTGAGAAGGGCAACCATCCTCCAAGATCTCTGTGCCTACCATGATACACCACCATGTCATGTCGTAGGATATGTGCCCGTAATCCCTATCCTTTCCCACCAAAAGTCACGCCGGACATTTCGCCTTCCCGGGCAGACTAGGACTATTTTCCCACAGAGGGGATATGGGTCAAGAACCATTTCTCTGGCCCACCCAGGCCCAGGAGTTTGAGGGATGGCCCAATAGTTTCGACGGCCATCCCAAATAGGGATGGGCCCGTAAGCGGCCAGATCTCAGGCACATGAACCCTAAGGAATCTCGATCCGTGATTAAGTCTCAACTAGGCTAACCCTAGACAAATCCCCACGAATGGGATACCAGGGTTCCCTTTAAACTATCCAGTTGTCAAAATACCAAATCTCACAGCCATACTCGCGAAGCGTCTGAAATACCCCCCGGGCAATTCTATCCAAATCACCTGGGGGCTCAGGGGCTACACCCGATGGGTGCGCTCGCGCGCACCCTCTAGCAAATAAAAAACCCAAGTGATTCTATCTGAATCACCCGGGGGCTTGGGGGCTACACCCATCGAGTGCGCTCGCGCGCACCCTCTGGCAAGTCAAAACACTCCCGGGCGATTCTATCCGAATAACCCAGGGGCTCAGGGCTACTATCGGGGACCTAATACAGGGGTACCCAATGAGGTAGAGCTAATAACCATCAAACGTTGATGCTCTCAAGCAGACAAGAACACAACCGCACTTCTTATCCATATGACCAGAGGTTGGCTACGCCTTGCCTAACCCCCGAGGGCTGGACTCCACTTGACCCGACCCCCGTGGGCCAGACTCCGCCTCACCCGATGTCTGGGGCAGACTCCGCCTCACCCAACGGCTGAGGGCTGGCTCTGCCTCACCCAATGTGGGAGGGCTAGCCCCGCCTCGCCTGACGGCTAAAGGCAGGCTCCGTCTCGCTCGATGACTAGGGACGGGCCTCACCTCGCCCGACCCCTAGGGGCAGACTCCGCCTCGCCCGACGGCTGAGGGCTAGCTCTGCCTTGCCCGACGGCTGAGGGCTGGCTTCGCCCCACCCGACGTCCTAGGACAGGCTCTGTCTCGCTCGATGTCCTAGGGCTGGCTATGCCTCGCCCGGTGACTGCACCCTGCTCCTTCATAATGACGAGCACATGGTAGGACAGGACACTCAAGTCAACCGTAATACCGAGGACCATGCCCTACGCACCAATGAGAAGGTACCGTCAGGATACGATGGGACAAGCGCTTTAAGCCCTTTCTAGCCTGATAGAGCCCGAATAGTGTTGTAGGCACCGACTTTTGTCTTACAGTTTTATGGGCACCGCCATCAGCCCTCGGACGTGGATCCTAACATAAGCATACGACAACCACTATAATCCAGAAGGGAACTCACGTCATCCATAGTGATGGACGTATGGTCACTTCCCCGTCTACTCCCCGTAGGGTCACAGCTCAGGTCCTTGGCATGCCACACCGTTCATCGGTGTAGGATGGGACATACCCACTTGCTAAATGAGGCTAGGGCATGGCCCTATAAAGATCAGTGAACACGCCGACCCTGACATGGTCTGCCATGTCAGCAGGGTAGGCACAAGGGGAAAGGAAGACCTAGGTCCTTCGAAGGACCTTCTCTACCCTCTGGTTTTTCCTCTTTCTCCCATCTAAATCCATGCTCCCCCTTGGTCTATAAAAGGGAGGGTAGGGCACCCCACTAAGGAGACAGATCGATTCCACACATAACACACAACCAAGCAGCAACCGAGCTCTTGGCATTCTTTCGATCGATACCATCAGAGACTTGGGACCTATCCCTCTCTCGACCGTTTGTACCCCCTACTATGAACCTTTTTTGGTACTAATAACACAAGCAGCAGCAAACTGGACGTAGGGACATTCTGCCCGAACCAATATAAACCTTATGTCCTTTAGTACACCATTCGAGCCTAACACACAACAAATATAAATTTACTAGTTGGTGTTTGTTCGAAACACCAATTTTTTTCACGAGCCTAGCTAGTCGCCTGAACATAGACAATAGCTTTGTGCCTTGGACAATGCTTCCTTGTATTGGAATTCTGAGCATTTGAATAGCGATCCTTTGAGTAACATGAAGAACAGAGAAGATCTCATCTATAAGAATTGCATAATAATCGGTGCTTTTAGTACATCTTCTATCAATATTCTTTTCTTTTTGAACCTCTTGGTATCTTTAAGCAATGATAAAAAAAATCTCTTGATCAGTTGTATCCAAGACGACGCTTGGACTCAAAGGTAGGGTATTTTTCATTAATGTAGGGTCTTTTGTACGAGAAGCAATAGTATGTCTAGTAATAGTAACTCTGGTATGAAATCATGTAAAGTATCTCTTCTCGCCATCCCCATAACATATCAGGAAAATGCTTGCATATTGATAAGGGTCATATTCTATTGTTACAATTCTACCGGATATACCTTTTATTTTGTTGAAAATTGATTTTATGCTATATGTGCTTATGCCTTCCCCTATGATTTGGGGCAATGATTCCTTTGGCATTACGGTCTTTCCCATAATGGTGTCATCCATGAACCGATTTATCTGTGGATTAGATTTTGATTATTTTGACAAAGCAAGGAAATGTGCTTAAACCGATCCAAGTGAGAACACTTGGTGACAACATATTGCCTTTGTCGTATGTTTTTTTAACAAGAAAATTTCACTACTATTGGTTTGAATTGTAAAAAAATTGGGTACTCAGCTTGAACATTATATTGTGATATACTGATATTGAAGGATACGTTTCGAAAAAAGAACAATATATGAACACCAATTGCTTTCAAAAAAATATATTGAACACCAGCTTCAAGTT
Organism: Miscanthus floridulus; assembly: GCF_019320115.1. Taxonomy (NCBI): domain Eukaryota; kingdom Viridiplantae; phylum Streptophyta; class Magnoliopsida; order Poales; family Poaceae; genus Miscanthus; species Miscanthus floridulus. The sequence continues at coordinate 29,439,486 of NC_089584.1, forward strand.
TGCCTTTATTTATTGAACCATTTGAGTGGCTATTCACTTTAGGAATAGTCTTTTCATGTTCATACATAGTCCAAGTATACCAACTAAGGCATTGCCACCATCTTGTTGAAATCCATTTTTTTTATATACTTGTTTCCCACAGGGATGACTTATGTAGCAGTACTGGGATATGACCATTCTCCTGTAGGCTGACCACTGTGTTGTATAAACTCTCTTTCAAAGGAGTGAACTTCATACCCAGAGCACCAAGCCTTTGCGTGGAGAACTTGTAAGGCTTGATCATTGGCTTGTTTTCATCCTTGCATCTAATTAATTGGTTAGACAAACAAAGGAAAAGTTAAAATCCGCAAAGCCAAATACTCAACGATGACGTATATATCTATTCTTTGCGGGAAAGAGGAGGAAGTTAAGTTTCTCAGGTGATAGTATTTTTAGATACATTTTGGTGGTGGTGGTGGTGGTGGTGGTGGGTGGGTGGGTGGGTGGGGGCGAGGGAACCCCACACCATGTTTTAATGCTAACCAGTTAGTTTTGAGATCATAAACATTTCTAAAATAATATCATAAATTAGACAAACATTGCATTTCAAATAAAGGATGTACTATTTGAAATCATAACAAGAATTACATATAATTACTTGGTGGTGATCGGGTATTGTGGGAAGAGCTCTCTCATCATTTGAAGAAACTCTGATTGATGTAGCATGTCACCTATGCAGAGGTACCGCCCATGCGTGCTCAGATCTTCATACACCAAAATATGGGCAAGGGCAACGTCCCGCACATCGACATATGCGCCCACTGCGTTTGAGTATGCCTTCTTTGTGCCCTTCATGTAGGTGGCGACACCGGATAAAGTTAAGTTTAATGTTGGTTGCCTATTGTCACTGATGGGACCACTATTAGCAGTTGTATCCCTCTCTTTGATGCCTCTTCCATTGCAGTCTTCTCAGCAACGGTCTTTGCATAGCAATACTTGTTCTGTAATTTGATCATACATATTAAATCAATAAAAATGATGCATGCTAAACATACTGGGTCAGCTAGCCTAGTATATATGACAATTTTATTTTCTGTAAGGGTTTTATGAGCCATATTTATGTATGGCATAACATGCCCCACTTAATTTTCCACGCTGATTGTTTGGATGCTCATAATAAATCATGTGCTATGTTTAAGTATCTACGATGATAAATTTGTCACTTTTTACGTTCGTTATAAAAAATGATTTAATGACGCAAAAATATGGAGTTGATAATAAGATAACAACCATCACTGTATGAGAAAATATATAAATGATGTCCATATATATGATGGATCCTAACATGATCCATCACTTATGAGGTCTTCGATCACGGCCTGACAATAATCCATCATTAACAAGTTGTCATTGGTCACTATCTTTGACCTACAAATGACATTTCTTGTGTGTGCCAATAGATGGATGGATGCTATATTAACGTGGCTCTAGGTATGATGATATATCAATGCTATATTTGAACTGAAACATGAAATTGCATAAAGAGCCTTGTTGAAATGAAATTGTTGGACAATGGTATTGCATGGAGAGCTATTAACTTGCGTGCTCTTAGTTAGTATGCATGTGCTTGCTTAATGAAGCATGATCAAACTAAAATCTTGGAAAATCTTTGTTTGTCGATTGCATATCTGAACTATGGCAATTGTTGCATAATTGTTAAGTATCAATCTTTATTTTCTTAGTGACATTTGACTAAATTGGAATTAGGTTGTAATATGAGTAAAATATTTACTATCGACAACAATTGTCCATATTCACTTTTGTTTAATTAGATATATTTTCAAGGTTAACTACCAATTGAGATCTCAAATCTAACTAATTATTGATGATGTAAATGATCAAACTACTTGCGACCAACTAGTTGTTTGTATAAGAGCATAATGTGTTTTATCCATATTAAATTCATGCTCAATATGTAGATGGTTAGTTATAAATATGGATGATTAATCTGATGTGGCACGGTACAAGCAGTTAGCAATTCTCTTTGGAGCATACTAGCATACCTAGTTCATCAGTATACTCACTAAGAGAATTCCCTTTGTATTCTGTCATGCAATGTACACTAACTTTGGTCTTGTGGCTTGATGGTCTAGACATATGGTTCTTTTTTATTGGATTGACGCTCCTAGTTGTAGGGTTTAGCTTTGGGAAAGTACGTATCCCCTCTTGTACCGCAAGTTAGTTCAAGAAAATGTGTATTTACCAATAACCTTTGGCCACTAGAAATTGCGGTGTTAGTTACGGGTTCTTTTGTTGACACTTGAAATTGCAGCAAATGGAAGTTAGAAAGAAGATTTATTTGATTTGGTTGGAGGAAAGTATGATTAATTATAGATGTAATGATCTAGTTGAAGGTTGAATTTAACAAAGTGACATGGTACATCTCACTAGCAATTGCAATTCTATTAATGGTATACGTATTGGGAACATATTCCTAGGACATAGCCATGCCAACGGAATCCCTTTTTTCTTGTTCTATGTGATATGTATTAACCTTAATCATCTAACAATGATGACGAGGTTGATACTGATTCTAATATATTATGATGCTTACTTCTAATATATTATGCTCCTGTACACATGGTGAGCAGATGAGAAGGCCATGGCTGCATTGGTGGTTAAAGTCATGTAATGATTCCTGGAACACTCCTCCCATGCACACTCTAGGTGTCCACTATCCCCAAGGCATGTGCTACTAGTGGCTGCTCCACGTGTAGCCATGGATTAACCTTGAACATAGTAAGACGGCCGGACTTCCTCTTTTTTCTCATGATTGCTTGTTCTGGTGATAAATACTTCTTCCTAAGTATAAGTTAGATAGGTCTTAGTCCATTTAAAAACTTTCTATGATATATGAATGATAGTCATTTAGTTACAACCAATGTTGGTGCTCAAACATGATCCTACGGATCCAAGATGCAATCCACAATAGACTAAAGAAACTTTGTGGATATGTATTTCAAGATATGTGCAAGGGGAGATGGTATTATGGATATATATATATATTAACAATTTTGGCATTTGTTTTATCGTCAATTAAGTATCATACTGAAAAAACAGTTGTACAATAGTGTTCGAAACCCTTGAGGACCATGGGTTCTTTATGCTTGAGAAAATATTATTGCAATATATTGACTTCTCCTTTTTTTTGAATAAAAGCGCTTGCAAAGGTAGAAGAGAGGGTGTTGAGTCAATCAGTGAGAGGCTTGAACTATTTAACAAATTTGATATGGTATAGTAATATATAATCTAGTTACTTTGATATACAAGAGCACTGGAATTTATTGTTTAAAAATATTATTGTATTAATTTACTTGTAGATTTTTTTGGTAATACCATTATGATAATTACTTTCCACTTGGGCTCTCCTACTATTATGGCTCTGGAATGGATCACAATAAAAAAGCAAGTTCCAAGCATATATATTATACGTTTTATTTACCAGGAGTGGATGAATTACCTACAACATGATTTATCATCTACGGTAAATCATTGGATCATCCATTTGAAGGGAAAGATAGTACGCTAACTCATGCACTAATTTATATAGATGAAGGAATACGATACACTAATATTGGATATTATACACAATATACTAGGTTAGATAGTCAAGTGTAATGTATGGATGTTTGTGAAAATATTTAATGTCACAACTATTATGTGTGTGCACTTGTATTTCTTGAGGGAACTATTTTGGGGCCGTTTGGCCGGGCTCCTACCTGCTTGGGCCCCATACTGTAGCATCACTATAGTGCATAGGGAGCTGTAGCCGAAGGAGAAAAAAAAGAACTGGCTCGGGCAGCTCCTTGTGTCACTGGTACAGAGACGGCCTTTACTCCCGGTGGGGAACCCCCTCTAGTCCCGGTTCCCCACCCGGGAGCAAGCATCCGGGACTAAAGGGGTCCTTTAGTCCCGGGTCAGGAACCGGGACTAAAGGGGGACCTTTAGTCCCGGTGGGTAACATCAACCGGGACTAAAGGTGCCTCCTGACATGCCACGAGGCCGGCACCCTTTAGTCCCGGTTGGTAATATGAACCGGGACTAAAGTTTTTTTTTTCTTTTTTTTTCATTTTTTTCTTTTCTTTTCAAAATAGGTTTTAGAAGTCGTATTGTATGCTGCTAATAATACATTTATATGCGCGTATAGTATGTTTCGGTTCAAGCACAATGAACGTATTAAATCACACAATTCAAGCATAGAAATATATATATATATATATATATATATATATATATATATATATATATATATATATATATATATATATATGCATGCATGCATATGTGTATTTTACATTATATTATTTTATGTGCATATATTACAAAAGATTGTATTACAGTTGTTGTGATATAACAAGTTTTCTCTCATCCTCTAGCTTGGCTTCCATGGCAGTGTTGGGTCGAAGTAGAACTCGCCCTTGGAATCGATGACCTGGTCATTAAAAAATCCGGCTATAGACTCTTGAATTGCTTTGATTTGGTCTTATCGTATGACCTTTTCCTCCAACCATCGAGCCTACAGGTTTGAATTAAAGGAAAATAAATTAATATATGTACATACATATATATATAAAGACATAGTAACACAATCAATAATAATAATTAAATGAATATATAGTGTATTTTTAACGTACTTTGAGTCTCTCTGTAGGAGTTCTTTGGGAGACCTCCTTGATAAACTTGCAAACATAGTAACCACAGTAGTTGTTCCCCTGTTTCTGCCTCAGACACCACTTTACGAGAAAAAGATTTGTCATCCAATCTGGTGACCCAGTGAAAGCTATATATTTAATTAATAAAGATGATGCGATTTAGGGGACTTACTTTCAAAGGGATTACATTCAGTGGCGCTTTGTATTTTCCCATGTGTTGCTTCTTAATAAAGGTTTTCCAAACACTGCCCAATAAAAAATTTGCCACGTCATCAGATATAGTTAATCATCATGTTTGTGTGTATATATAGTTGCTAGAGATACCGAAATTACCTCTGGATAATATCTATCATATCTTGGTAGTCTTGTTGTGGTTTTCTCATCGAGTCATAGATTATCAAGTGACTTTTCACCAGATCGATGTCCATCAATATCCAGTGATTCCTGCATGTGTTTATAGGATATAACGCATAACACTCATTAATTAACTAGAATCAACATATGAGCCATTAAGGACAATCGACATTATTAACACTCACTTGAAGTTGTAGGGAAAGAGTATATCCTTCTTGTGGCGTTGGTTCACTAAGAAGTTCATGAGGTTACTCTCTGACTCAGACTTTCAATTAGGCTTTGGAGTAACTGGGTCTTTGAATACTATATGAGGGTCAACAAAACCAATTTCATTTAAGCCTTCCTTTTTGTGCTCTATCATTGTAAATCTGCATATATATAGTACTTGTTAGGATAATTTATATGCATATATACACATATGATGAGTTTAATAATAGATCGAAAGAATTATTACTTACAGGCAATAGCAGCTAATAATAACTTTGTCCAGAGAGGTCAGGTGGCATAGTTAATGAAATTCTGCAAAGTCAACATACATAACATCATCGCCACGGAACCAATGTTCGTCTCTAATTCTGACACCAACGCAGAAGTCTCCACCGGTAGATGCCTACATGTACCACTTGTTTAGCAGGTACATTTGCGTCCCCAGATCACCTAAGGCTTGAGGGTTGTATAGACTCTGGCCTAGTACAAATTTTTTCTTCCAAATATCAACCTCCGCCGCACTCTCAATGTTTCCATCACCAAACATCTGGTAAAGGTCGAGACCAGTCTCTTCAATAAATTCACCAAGATGATCCAAATCGACATCCGGATGTATGTTTGCCTGATGCATTAATCCTAAATTCGAACCATATTCATTACCAACAACTAGCGGGGGGACTGATTGGTGCGATTATTGTCTGAGTTGTGCAACTCCTTTCCCTGCCCGCTTCTTTTTCTGTGCCGCCTCAATTGACTTGGTGAGAGTGCGGTCATAGTCCGTTAACGTTGATTTGGACGGCTTACGAGATTCCCGCTGTTGTTGCTGGTAAGAAGCCACCTTTTTTCTTAGAATATCTGGAGCTATGAAGAAGTATGGTTTCTCCGGGTTTCTCCTTCCTTCTTGATCCTTTTTAAGTTTGTCATAGAATCTGGACATATCTTTTTTATATGCATCAGTTACTTCTTCCTTCTCTTCAGATATTATTTTGGAAATAGCCCTTGGTTTCACGGTGGCTTTCTTTGCCGGCGAGGGCTAGTTCTTCGTTTGCGGGGCTGCCTCTTGCTAGTACTTGGCTTCTTGGAAGGTGGGGGCGGGGGAGGCGTTGGAGGCCTCCTTGGAGGTGGTGGCAGCGGCGTTGGAGACCTCCTTGGAGGTGGCGGCTGCGGCGTTGGAGACCTCCTTGGAGATGGTGTGGATGCAGCTTCGCCTTCCAACACATTGTCATCGTATAGAGCACTATGATGATCTGGCGATTGAACAATTGGATTTAGGTTGAGGGAGGATCTGCTACAAAAAAAAGGAATGACATATTATTATGAGTAGATTGTTAATTAATTAAGCAATATAAATTAATGATGTAGTGTTTTCATCCGCACCTATGGTGAGGTAGTTCAGGAGGAGGTGGAGGCGACATCTCGGGAATGATGATGTAGCGCTTGCGCTATAGAATGAATGTCTTCTCTGCTTCTCCGAGAGTCTTCTTGCCATCACCTCCAGGAATGTCAAGAGGCAAATCACTAAAACCTTTTTCAGCTTTATCTACCGAGATGGTAGCATATCCTTCTTGGATTATATTCCCATGAATCCTTGGTGTCTTGGTTCGATCGATAGGATTAACAAGACCGATAGCCACCTTGATTGTGGAATTCCCCTTCGGAATGTGTAGCTCACATGATGTACAAGGTTCAGTGATGTCATCCACAGGGAAGCGCAGTCCTGTGTCTCCTTGATTTGGTATCTTCGTGGAAGCGCAGCTGCTTTTCAACTAAACAGATTGGCTAATGTTGATTCCTGGCTCTGATGCCTGCTTGCTTGCACTCACTGCTATTTGCACTTGCCTTCTGATTTCCTCCTGCATTCTCGCTTCAAGGTTTTTTTCCCGCGCCTGTGCTTCACGCACCGCTTCCTCCAACCTCTGGAGCCGCTGTGCCTCTTCTTCCTTCTTTCTCTGGCGGCTTCTGTAGGAAGGTCTGTCCTGAGGGAATCCATGCTCCCACGAGACACTTCCTTTGCCTCTAGTTCGGCCACCGTGTTCAATAGTCCCGATGGCGTATGTCAGTTCATCCTTCTCTCTGTTGGGCCTGAACGCACCACTAGCAGTAGCTCTCTAAGCATAAAACAATCTTTCTGCTACTTCTTGCAGTCTTGCACCATAAACGCACGTCCCTGTCTCCTAGTCTAGTGTTCCCCCATAAGCGAAAAATCAATTCTTTGCACGCTCTCCCCACTCGAGTGATTCTGGTGTGATACCCTTGGCAAGAAGGTCTGCTTCCATTTTGTTCCACTTCTTAATGGCAGTCGGGTAGCCACCTGATCCCAAGTTATGGTGGTATGTCTTCTGTTGGGCATTACGTTGGTTCTTTATCACCTGACTCACACCCTCTTCCGACGTCTTGTACTATACAAACTCATCCGAATAGGGCCTCTGCTTTGAGATCGGGCCTAGGACAGTAAAATCTGGTGCTATGTTCTTCTTGACATACGTCGTGTATAGGTGTTTGTTCCAAGTCTAAAACTGGGTGGCCATCTTCTTCATTGTCCAATCCCTAACTCGCTCCTTCAATTCATCACCATCTATTATATCATCATAACCATCTGTTTGGAGCATGAAATGTACCAAGACATCTTTCCAAATTAACATCTTGTCACGATCGAAGACAAAACTGATATGAGGAGCATTGGTCTTCTTCTTCCATTCGCGGGTACTGATCGGGAGCCGGTCCCGTACAAGGTAACCATAGTGGTGCACGAATTTCATTTTATTTGTCCCCCCCCGGTTCGCCTGTATCCACATTGAACTCCGAGATGATGAAGCGGCCCTCCAATGGCTTTTTGGGACCTCGAACATTTTTACTCTTTGTTGTAGTTGTTGATGTCGATCCAGTGGGCTACAAAACATAAACATTATTTTTAAAGTCATGAGCACACATAAGACATATGATAATATATATAGCTAATAATAAAAAAATATATACTTGGCCAATATGTTGTTGCTCATTTTGTTCAAGAGCTAAGTACTGACTCCCGTCATCTGCATCCACTTGCACGTTATTTTTAGCACCATCATCGTCGGCAACTTGAGTGGTAGTGTTGATCAAATTCATCATCAACTCCTCCTCATCCATGTTTCTCGGGTCGGCCATCTAGCTTCAAAAAACAAAACCAATATATAGTACGTCAAATCTTTGCTTACATGCATAAAATCTATGAACAATATGCATTATTAAATCTTGCCCCTCGGTCTCGGACGCAATTCGCCACACTAGGGCGAACCGCGTCGGTACTAGGGCGAATTAGGGCTATACATAAACGGTCGAGGGCGAATTGCGTCGGTGACTAGGGCGAACTGCGTCGGTTCGCCCTAGTCACCGACGCAATTCGCCCTAGTGTGATTGTTTAGTGTTAACGATAACAATAATACGAATGTTGATCGACTAGGCCACGAGAGAGGGTGGTGTGACGAGAGTGGCGGTGCTCCACTCCGCTGTATATATGTTTGTACACATGGGTGAACGAGGGCGGCGGTGCTCCGCCGTATACATAGAAACGCATGGGTGAACGAGGGCGGCGGTGCTCCGCAACGTATATATACATGCATATGAATACAAATGACGTATATGTACGTGTCAGCGCGGTGGCCGGTGTGCTGACGACGACGACGTGAGGCGGGCCAGGGCGGTGTTGGTGCATGATGTTGTGATCCTATGTACCATGTGAACCATGTAGTCATTCATCATATATCTTAAAGTAAACATAGTCACTTTATTAACTACAATATATCTTATGCCGACAAATATTCATGTAAAATTAAATATATTAATTAATTCAATATTCATGTCAGGCTTTTACACCATATCAGTCACGACTAAGTTTCATTCACCTTCATGTATGAGTTTGTTTTCATGCTAGACATGCCAGGTTTAAATATCTGCAATGATGCAGTAGTAGATACATGTCGCAAAATAAAAAAAATGCAGTACCAGAAACTAAATGCGGGCAGGTTATCATCGGCAATTTTAAGATAACTGAATGTCGGCTTTCACACTAGATACGTGAGCTTGATTTCACACTAGAATTTCATCAGTCACAACTAAGTTTCAGATAGCAAGTTAAAGATAAATAAGTTTCAGATTGCAAGTTTCAGCTAGCTAAGTTTCAGATAACTAAGTTTCAGATAGCAAGTTTCAGATAACTAAGTTTCAGATAGCGTCTAGCTCCCATTCCGGCCAGCCGGTGCTCCGATCCGCTGTCTCCTCCCTGATGTCGTTGCCCCATGTGGAGAAGGAGCCAAGACGACGGCAGCAGCTGATGGCTCCTCCGCTATGGATGACAAGCAGCAAAAGACCCCAACCATGCACGGGCCCTCACTGATGCTGTTTCACCATGCACGACGAAAGCTGAGAGAACTCACCTCGGGCGGGCACGGTGGAGGGCCGCACGGGCGTGCGCGGTCATGGAGGGCCGCACGAGGTCGTCGGCGCAAGGTCATCGGCGGTGGAGGGCCGCATGGGCGCGCGCGGTGGAGGGCCGCACGAGGCGAGGCGGTGGCGGCGCGAGGAAGAAGAGAGAAAGGGCGGCGGTGTTCGATGAGGAAGAAGAGGAGGGGATCAATCTGCGCCAGGCACTGGTGGTTATATACCAGGGAGATTTACTCCTGGTGCCAGCTACCAGCCAGGAGTAAAGGTCCTTTACTCCCGGTGCGTGTTACCAATCGGAAGTAAAGGTCCCTTTACTCCCGGTGCGTGTTACCAACCGGGAGTAAAGGTATACGCACCGGGAGTAAAGGGTTTTTTTTGGCGGGCTACGAAACTGCAGCCCACCTTTACTCCCGGGTGGGCTTCCCACCCAGGAGTAAAGGTGGGCTGCAGTTTTGTTTCCCGCCTGTTTTGAGCAAAATTTTTAATAGAAATATGGATTTTCTTGTTAAATACATAGTAAATTAAATAAAAGGCATAAAATTATTTTGTTAAAAATATGGATTTTCTTTTTCTTTATTGCACATAGGAAAAATCTATAACCTAACTTTTTTATTTTTTGTTATAATTATAAAACATAATGTAACTAATATTTATTATTTCGTTAATGCAAAAATGTAGTGTTTAATTAAAATTATTGAAACTATTGGTTTTGGACAGGAAATTTGTTTTCACATCATTTTAACGTTAATATTTTAATTTTTCATCACTCAATATCCTAATTTAACTTTCGAGAGAGAAATCCCACCAAATCAAACATTGATTTAATTTAAAACACGACATAATAAACATCTAAATTCACAATTATTACATAATATCTCAAACACACACTACATTAAATCACTATATCATCAAGTGGGCACAGCAGTGAACTTCTTCTTTATGTATGTCCCTTGGTTATGACCACGTCGTAACCATGGAGTGTCCTCATCATTTACCAAGATGCTAGGGTCTTTGTTCACTTTGAAGGGCGGAATTCATTCACCCTTTTCATAATCTTCTGACATGTCCGACTTGTCCTCAATTCCCACGATGACTCTTTTCCCTGAAAGAACTATGTGGCGCTTTGGCTCTTTGGTTGAGTCATTATCGTTTTTCCCTCTTTTTGGTTTGGTAGACATATCATTGACATAGAATACCTGATTCACATCCTTGGCAAGGACGAATGGTTCGTCTTTGTACTCAATATTACTAAGGTCTACTGTTGTCATTCCATACTCGTTGTCTACTGTTACCCAGCCTCTGGTCACCTTGACCCATTGGCACTTGAACAATGGGATCTTCAAAGTAGGTGCATATTCTAGTTCCCATATTTCATCTATGTGGCCATAATATGTCTGCTTATTCCCATTCAGGTCTGTGGCATCTATGCAGACACCACTGTTTTGGTTGGTACTCCTTTTATCTTAGGCTACTGTGTAGAATATGTTCCCATTTATCTCATATCCTTTGTATGTGATGATATGCCATGATGGTTGCATAGCCAATAAATATAGTTGCTCATGGATGCTCTCATCACCTTGACATTTTTTTCACAACCAACCGCCGAAAGTTTCCATGTGCTTACACGTAATCCAAGCTTCAGTCTTCCCTGGAAACTCGGATCGTAAGAGATCCTTGTGTGTCTCAATATACGGATCTACCAAAGAGGAGTTCTATAGAACTATGTAGTGCGCTTTATTGAAATAATCATCCTCCGTACCAATATATGTTTTCCTCCCTAGTGTCCCCTTTCCGCTTAGTCTCCCCTCATATCTTGATTCAGGAACACCAATCGAGTCAAGGTCGGGAATAAAGTCAACACAGAACTCAATGACCTCTTCTGTTCCATAGCCCTTGGTGATGCTTCCTTCTAGGCGAGCACGGTTGTGAACATATTTCTTCAGGACTCCCATGAATCTCTCTAAGGGGAACATGTTGTGTAGGAACACAGGACCGAGAATGAAAATCTCCTTGACTAGGTGAACTAGGAGGTGTGTCATGATATCAAAGAAGGAAGGAGGGAACACCAACTCAAAGCAGACGAGACATTGAACCACATCATTCTATAGTTTAGCTAGATCAGTTGGATCAATTGCCTTCTGAGAAATTGCATTGAGGAATGCACATAGCTTCACGGTGGCTAGACATACATTTGGAGGTAGAATTCCTCTTAATGCAACTGGAAGTAATTGCGTCATGAGAACGTGACAGTCATGGGACTTTAAGTTATAGAATTTCTTCTCTGGCACATTTATAATACCCTTTATATTCGAGGAGAATCCAGATGGTACCTTGATGTTGTTTAAGCATTCAAACATGATTTCCTTCTCCTCTTTGCTTAGAGTGTAGCTGGCAGGACGTAGGTAATGGCATCCATCATCTGTCTTCTCTGGATGCAGGTTGTCTCTTTCTCTCAAACAACGCAGGTCCTGTCGTGCTTCAAATGTATCCTTAGGCTTTCCATACACACCCATGAAGCCTAGCAGGTTCACACAAAGATTCTTCGTCAGGTGCATCACGTCGATCGAGCTGCAGACCTCTAGGACTTGCCAATAGGGTAGCTCCCAAAATATGGACTTCTTCTTCCACATGGGTGCGTGACCGTTAGCGTCATTCGGAACAGGTTGGCTGCCATGTCCTTTTCCAAAGACGACTTTCACATCATTGACCATATCGAGTACATCCTCACCGGTTCGGTTGCGAGGCTTGGTCAGGTGGTCTGCCTTCTCTTTAAAATGCTTGCCTTTCTTTCTTACGGGGTGATTTATAGGAAGAAATTGATGATGGCCAAGGTACACGACCTTTCGATATTTTTTCAAGAATACACCTCTAATATCACTGAAGCAGTGTGTGCATGCATTATATCCCTTGTTTGACTATCCTAAAAGATTACTTAGAGCAGGCCAATCATTGATTGTTATGAACAACAATGCTCGCAGATCAAAGTGTTCCTGTTTGTACTCATCCCACACACGTACACCTTCTTTATTCCACAAAATGAGAAGTTCGTCAATAAGTGGGCTCAGGTACACATCGATGTCATTGCCAGGTTGCTTCGGGCCTTGGATGAGCATAGGCATCATAATAAACTTCCGCTTCATGCATAACCAAGGAGGAAGGTTGTAGATACTTAGAGTAACAGGCCAAGTGCTATGACTACTGTTCTGCTCTCCAAAAGGATTGATACCATCTATACTTAAAGCAAACCTTAAGTTTCTTGCGTCATTTGCAAACTACGGGAATTCTCTGTCGATTGCTCTCCACTGGGACCCATCAGCAGGGTGTCTCAACATATTGTCTACCTTACGGTCTTCTTTGTGCCATCGCAACAATTTTGCATGTTCTTTGTTTCTAAATAGACGTTTCAAGCGTGGTATTATAGGAGCATACCACATAACCTTGGCATGGATTTTCTTCCGTGGATGTTCGCCCTCAACATCACCAGGGTCATCTCGCCTGATCTTATACCGTGATGCATGGCATACCGGGCATGCATCCAATTTCTCGTACTCTTTGCCACGGTAGATGATGTAGTCATTAGGACATGCATGTATCTTCTCAATTTCTAGCCCCATAGGATAGACAACTTGTTTTGCTTCGTAGGTAGTGGCGGGCAATTCATTGTCCTTCAGAAGCATCTTCTTTTAGATTTTTAGTAACTCTCCAAATCCCTTGTCAGATACACCATTCTTTGCCTTCCATTGCAGCAATTCTAGTGTGGTTCCCAACTTTTTCTGCCCTGCATCACAAGTTGGGTACAGCAATTTCTTGTGATCTTCTAGCATCCGCTCAAACTTGATCTTCTCCTTTTCACTTTCAAATTCTCTTTGTGCGTCACGAATGACCTGACAAAGATCATTAGCAGGCTCATCTTCTGTGGCTACCTCTTCTTTAGCTTCTCCCATTGTAGTATCATTGAAGCACGCACCATCAGGAATAATATCATTGTCGTCCCATTGTTCTTCTTCACCTTCTTCCATTACAACGCCGGATTTTTCGTGCTTCGTCCAACAAATATAGTTTGGCATGAAACCCGACTTAAACAAGTGTGAATGAAGAGTCCTTGAGCAATGATATTCCACCGTATTCTTACATATGGCACATGGGCAGCATATGAAACTGTCGTGTTTGTTTGCCTCGGCCACACGTAACAAAGAATGCATGCCGTCAATGAACTCTTGGGAGCGACGATCAGCATTATACATCCAATGCCGGCTCATCTGCATTACATGACATAAATACCATATTAAAACCTAGATCATAATTAATTATTTATACAACATGCGTGCCACCACAAAAGGTACAAATTTATGAAAGCATCGCTACAATGTAGACAATCCCAACTAACACTAAAAGAACTAAAGCTAAAATACATTTTAGGAGCACAAGGATTTCATGACCAATCTCAACTAAAACAGATAGATCCCCCGATTGTGCAACATCTTTGGACTTCTTCGGCTAGATCACTATCTCATTAACCACCGTATCTGCCTGTTGTGCAAGATATTTTTGCACGAGTTCAACATACTCTTCCTCCTAGTAGAAGCCTAAACATCGTCCACTGCCATCCCACTGAAATTAAAATAAAAAAATTAGAACTTTAATCACAACCATCATGAAAATAGGTATAAACTAACCATAATCATTAAATACGATAAAATAACTCACATTGCGATCCGGACACTTGTAGAAGATACGATCCTTGTTGGGACCCTCCTTCTTCACTCGGTACTCTATCACAATCTTCGTCTCATCACGACACTTGCCGCATGGAATGAGAGGGAGACCCGGCCTAAGTCGCTTTGGAAACCCATGAGAGGCCGAGGACCCGGAAGTAGTTGTCATCTACTCTCTATACTCATTTTTTAATACACTATAAATTTCTCATTTTATAAACAAATAAAATTAAGAAACTATAAAATTATCTATATCTCTAAACAATGATATTTTTAATGGTCATTGTGTTCTCGTCTTTTACTGCGGCAGGTAAGTAATTCACATGATATTTCCGTAAATTAACAGAAGAATGGGAGTGTACACACATAACAATCGATTATCGTTTATATTTATATATATACTACGTTTGGGTACAGTGATTGACAGACTACTGCGACGATATCGGGATGTGTGAATAAATAACCATCTGTACTAGTTGACCTTGCTTATGTGATCATCTCGGTGAGCATTTCTCCACCGGACGGCATCGTACTTGGCCACAGAAGAGCTCCGATTCTACGAGGAAGGGAACACGGTCTTCCATGACCGTTGCCGCTCTCCCTCGTAGAATCAAAGCTCCTCCTTGACGTCCGTTACCGCTCGGCAGAAAACATGCTCGCCAAAATGAACACGGCCCGCTAGTTCAACTAGCTACTTTAACCTTCCTTCATGTAAATATGCAAGCTTGAAGTGATTTTGAACTCAAATTGCTTACAAATGAAAAAACCCACAATAAAGAACCATATATATATATAGTGAACAAAATGGGATAAGACAATGATGAAACATGAGAGTATGAAGTTGGTAACCTTTAGAACCGAAGAATCGACGGAGGAATTGAAGAAATCGATGGAGGAATCGAAGAATGGATGGAGAAAGAGTAAGAACACTGCTTAAATTTGAACTTAAGCTCTCGGGCAAGCTCAGGGAGGAAGAAGACGGCCAGCAGGATTTATAGCTCAAAAACATGTTTTAATAAATAACCATCCGTACTAGTTGACCTTGCTTACGTGATCATCTCGGCGAGCATTTCTTCACCGGACGGCACCGTACTTGGTCAAGGAAGAGCTTCGATTCTACGAGGAAAGGAACACGGTCTTCCACGACCGTTGCCGCTCTCCCTCGTATAATCAAAGCTCCTCCTTGATGTCCGTTACCGCTCGGCAGAGAACATGCTCGCCGAGCTAAACACGGTCCGCAAGTTCAACTAGTACGGATTTTCTATAATTTTCTAACTATTTTCTAAGTTTTTCATTTCATAAAAAGTTAAAATAAAATGTTTAGTCGCGGAGTCCATAGAAATGACCATATTTTGACCTAGCAACGCATTGTCAATTGTCATTACGTTGCATTGCACCCCGGACCAGACTCCGGACAATAAAATACTATGGTCGATCGATGCCGTTCTTTGTCGTACAGTCGCACGGCGACGGCCGACGGACCCGTTCAACCACCAAATCTGTCAGGTCCGGCTGTTCGGGCGTATCGTCAAAAGAGAACGGATTTGCTTCCTATTGCACGGCCTTGCATTGCATCTGTCATACTAGTCAGAGGCACTAGTCCCTATACTCATTTTTAATACACTATAAATTTCTCATTTTATAAACAAATAAAATTAAAAAACTCTAAAATTCTCTATATCTCTAAACAATGAAGTGTGCTATGCATGCTATAAATGAACGGTGAATACTAGTTTTTAATAGCTACTTTAACCTTCCTTCATGTAAATATGCAAGCTTGAAGTGATTTTGAGCTTAAATTGCTTATAAATGAAAAAAACCACAATAAAAAACCATATATATGTAGTGAACAAAATAAGATAAGACAATGGTGAAAAATGAGAGTATGAGATTGGTAACCTTTACAACTGAAGAATCGACGAAGGAATCGAAGAAATCGACGAAGGAATCGAAGAATGGATGGAGGAACAATAGAGGGAGGAAGCAAGAACACTAGTGCAGTGAGCTTCAAAATGTGCTGAGCTCAGGCTCGGGGAGGAAGAATGAGACGGCTGGGATATAAAGGGGGATCTTTAGTCTCGGTTGGTGGCTCCAACCGGGACTAAAGGTATCTCTAGTCCCGGACGCAAAAAATTCTAGGACTAGAGCCTATTTTGATCGAGGATCAAAGATCTGTTAGTGAGAGAGAAAAATAAATTTTGTGAATAGTACTGCTACGCGTGTATCAGACGGAGCCCGAGCTGGCAGAATCCATACCAAAGTGGCCCTTTGTCTTTCTTCATGCTGATGTACATGTATTAGTGGATGTGGATGCTTTGTTATTTAGGCCCCGTTTAGATGCGAAATTTTTGGCTTTTGGCTACTGTAACACTTTCGTTTGTATTTAGCAAAAATTGTCCAATTATGGACTATTTATGCTTAAAAGATTCGTCTCGTCAATTACAGGCAAACTGTGTAATTAGTTATTCTTTTTACTTACATTTAATGCTCCATGCATGTGCCGCAAGATTTGATGTGACGAGAAATCTTGAAAATTTTTGGATTTTGACTTGCATCTAAACGGGGCCTTATTGTTTGTAGGAAGATGGTGGCCGCCAAATCTTGACTTTGCTCCAAGATGTAGCCAGGAAATATAATAAACGTAGGGTGCGGGTGGTCATGTCACAAAAAAAAAGTATCCATTTTCGTGTCGTCCTGAGTTCGTCACGCGTCAATCAAGATTTAATGTAGGTAGTGATTATTTTAATAATTTAGCTGCACGTACTTCACTGCCCTATATGTTCGCACGCTCATTCTTATTAAAAATTAGTTCCATTAAAAAGTTGAAAGTCAGTGGGATAATACGTTAGGAGATAATGTGAATAGTTAGTGAAAGATGATGTTGTTGAGTTATATGTTAAAATAGAACGTTATAAAATATATAGATAGTAGAAGTAGTGGACCTGTGTTTGCTTGCAGAAGTCAAGGTCACTCCAACAACTCTCGTCCACAGTCGATCAGGGTTCCCGTTAGGGTTCATATGGACTGCTCCATAAGACGAGGTGAACACCACACGTTGCACCCCATGTCTGCTGCAGCGTTCGTAACGTTCTTTGTTCCCTCAATAGCAACCGGCACAAGGTCCTGCATGCATGCATCATTTGCATTGTGCATAAGCATATACTCCAAGATTTGCATAAGTATATATATGACGCTTGAATCACTACGTAGAAAAAGGGTTTTAGGGGTGGCTGGGTTTTAGGGGTGGCTGGTATTGATTTGTAGGGACGGTTTTGCCAGCCGCTCCTATAAAAGGGTGGCTAAAAATAATTGATTTATAGGGACGATTTTCAGGCCGTCCCTACAAATCAATTTGTAGGGGCGGCTGGTGTTATCAGCCGCCCCTATAAATCTGATTTGTAGGGGCGGCTGGATATTGAGCCGTCTCTACAAATCAATTTCCAGAAACGAAAAAAGGGACAAAAAATAGCAATTTTTTTTAACCGAGGAGGTCCCCACCGACAGCCACACACACCCTCACTCTATGGTTGCAAGCACGACCTCTCTCTCGCACACCATCTCCTCTACCACTACACCTCACATTCACTTGTGTACATAATCCATTTTGATTCCCCATGTATTATACAAAACTGAGCATAAATTGATTGTTTGAGCCCCTAAAGTAATTCAAATGAAAAAGTTGTCAACTATAAAGTTTTATAACTTTTCGAGATCTACAACTTTCAATTTGGTAGTTTCTCCATTTGAGGTCACTTATAAAATTTGAATTTCAAATAATATAAATTCGAACGTAGTTTTGCATGACAAGATGGTTTCAAATGAGAAAGTTATCAACTACAAAGTTTCATAACTTATCGAGATCTACAACTTTCATTTTTACTGTTTGTCCATCCAAGGTCGTTTAAAAATTCAAATTTCAAATTTTTAGAAATTCAAACGTAGTTTTTCTTGATAAGATGATTTCAACTGAAAAAGTTGTCAACTACGAAGTTTCATAACTTTTCGAGATCTACAACTATTATTTTGGTTGTTTCTCCATCCGAGATCGTTTACAAAATTTAAATTTTAAATTTTAGAAATTCAAACGTAATTTTTCTTGACAAGATGATTTCAAATTAAAAAGTTGTCAACTATAGAGTTTCATAACTTTCCGAGATATACAACTTCTATTTTAATCATTTATTCATCCGATATAGTGGTAGTAACATTGTTCATAAATGTTACATATCCCTCTTATTGTTTATGAAACTATAAGAGAGATATGTAAATTTTGTGAACAATGTTATTACCACTTTATCGGATGAAGAAATGACCAAAATAAAACTTGTAGATCTTGATAAGTTCTGCAACTTCTATGTTCATGATTTTTTCATCTAAAATCAATTAGTATTCCAAAATAACGTTTGGCCTTCTCTATGTGCTCCTCTAGATATTGTTTCTCTTTTGCCCATCTATTTTTTTCTTCTTTTTTTTTTGCTATCGTTGTTTTTTGAAAAATTTTGACTTTTTTATTTTATTTTTTTGATATTTTTCCTTCACTTAGGAGCACAAAAAAAGTAACCACAGAAAATATGAGCTCAAATAAGTGAAAGACGTGGCCTGTGGAAAATTCAGAAGACGTGCTCGAAATCGACAAAAAGCTTGTGACCACTAAAAGAGGATCTTGTGACCACGAAAAGAGGATCTTGTGACCACTTTTTGACCAATCTAAAATTGTTCGACCCCTAAAAATTCAGGGATGGACGGATCCGAAATTTTTTTCTGATCGATTTTGATATATGGAACGTCGAAATCGGAGTTCGTATGCGAAAACTAGACTAGTTTTAAGAATTAGCTCCGAATTAGAGGACAAAATGGGAACAATAATTTCAAACAGTATTTTCAAGTAGTAAATGATTTTAACTGAAAAAGTTATCAACTACAAAGTTTCATAACTTTTCGAGATCTACAACTTTTATTTTGATTCTTTCTTCATCCGAGGTCGTTTACAAAATTTGAATTTTAATGCTTACTTTTTAATATCCGGCGTCCATTTGTAGAGGCACTTCATTGTTGAGCCGCCCCTACAAATCAATTTGTAGGGGCGGCTCAATATCCAGCCGCCCCTATAAATCGGGTCATTTGTAGGGGCAGCTGATAACACCGGCCGTCCCTACAAATTTATTTGTAAGGACGGCTCATTTGGCAACCATTTGTAGGGGCGGCTCTATCACCAGCCGCCCCTATAAAAAAAATCGTCCCATTGCTAAAAAAAACATTTTTTACGTAGTGAATTGGAATATGTAAATCTATGGAAAAAGAAGGAAGCCTAACAACGCATAGACAGGAGGAAGTAGACTACTACTGACTGGATCATTGGATATCGGGGAGGCAACATGGAAGACACCATCACATAAGCTGAACGCACGACGAAGTGACACGTAGTCCAGCACATCAGCAAGGTACAGAGACACCATCACAGCCGTTCCTGAGCTCCATCCAGTGCCAGCAGATGGAAATTCTTGGAGTCCTCTGGCAGGCACCATAACAAGAAATTGAAAGTATAAACAATTTGCTGGAACGAATAGACACACACCAATATGCATGATAATACTGAATAGCTAGCAGCGTACGTGCTGACTCACCAGGGTCCCTGGCGGTGCCCCTCACAGCATAGCCGCGTTGGAGCAGCTCCTTGACCAGCCATGACCCGATGAAGCCTCCAGCTCCGGTCACGCACACCAGCTGCTCAGCAGTAGCTGCCTCGGCCATCGGTTGACGATCTCTATCTCTTGCGAGGCAAATAAACTACTATACCGGCGCACGAACAAAACTGGTCCTACATTCGACTCTCTTATATAGGCCACTCAAGGACGTCTCGATGACTCCATCTGCTTCTATCTATCTAGTAATACTACGTATTAAATAAGGGACAATTGTCTGTTCACTTCTAAAGATGGTCCTTTATTGACAGACACCTACTTTGGAGTATTTTGTCAGAAAACACTCTGGTTCGGTGAAATTAGGCCACAAAATACCGCGGACCAGTTGCAGCCGGTTGAGGAGAGAGAACGGCGGTGAAATGACATTCTTGCCCCTACCGCTTTCTTCTTCCTCTCTCCGTTTCTCCGGCCGGCGCTGCTGCTGCTATGCGTGCGCCGTTGTAGCCCACTACCACACGCCGCCGCCGCTGCTTTCCTGCTGAGAGCACTCACCTAGAGCAGACAGCAGAGGCATGTAGCATCTCTCTCGTGACGCCCGGAGCAGACAGCATAGGCATGGACACCGCGGTGGAGCTGGAGCAGAAGCCGGCGGTGAGGTACTAGAGCGTGATGGGCGCGGCTGCACTGCCATGAGGACGGTGTGTTCGTGTGCCCCGACTGCCACGCCCTCGCCACCGTCACCTGCCACGCCGACGCCACCGCGCTCTGCTTCGCCTACGACGCTGACATCCACTCGGCCAACCCGCTCGCGCGCTGCCACGAGCGCCTCCCCGTCGCGCCCTTCTTCGGCGCACTCACCGACACGCCGCAGCCATTCCCATCCCCGGCCTTCGCCGCCGCGGCACAGAGAGAAGCGAGACAGAGGGAAGCGAGAGGGAGAGAGAGAGAGGGAGAGAGGGGAAAGGAGCTGGGGAGTAGGGTGCCGGCGGCAGGGGCACAGGTGCCGGCGACGACGCTCTATGCCCGTCTCCAACTGAGCGAGAGAGGGAGAGGGAAGGTAAGACGGAAAGGAAAGAGAAGGATGGAGGAAGCAAGGAGAGGGCAGAGCAACTCTGGCCAACGCCGACCTCGGCTTCGGCGAGGTGGCCGGCGGCGTGCGCTGGTCAGGGAAGGAGAAGAGAGCGAGAAGTAGCAGAGAGGGAGAGGTAGAGATGGAGGGGGTGCTCGGCAGGAGAGCGTCGGGGGGGGGGGAGCGGAGTTCCGACTCGGCCTGCGACCACCGTGGCCAGAATCGCTGCCGCCCGGCGCTCGTAGTCCGCCCTTGCCGTAGTCGAGCACCGTCGCAGTGCTCTACTTCTTCCCCCTTCTTCCTCCTCTGCTCTGCTTCTTGTGCCCGCGTGTGGACGAGACTGAGGCCGTCCTCCTGCCGTCGACCTCGCCGCGACTCCACATGGAAGCCCCGCCGCCCGAAGCCCAGCTCCCACCGACGCCCTGCCCCTTCGCTCTCCCTCCTTGCCTTGCCTTCTCTCTGTCGCTCTCCCTCTATTCTCTCTGTTGACTGCGCGAAAGGGAAGAAAGCAGAAGCCAGTAGCAAGCGCCCGCCACCACCTTGCCCTCTCGCTGGTCGACGGCGGTGGCTGCTGCTCAGCAATGGAAGAAGAGAAGAGGAGAAAAGTAGGAAGAAGAAGATGGCAGGTGGGGCCCGCGCATCAGTGAGAGGGAGAGGGGCTGACCCAACTATGGCTTAGGGGCACCGGATGTCAAAACAAAAAATTTTCTCTCCTCAACCGGCTGTAACCGGTCCACGGTGTCCTGTGGCCTAATTTCACCGAACCAGAGTGTCTTCTACCAAAATGCTCCAAAGTGGATATCCGCCAACAAAGGATCATCACTTTGGATGTCCAACAGACAATTATCCCTAATAAGCAATATGAAGCTTAAAAAAATCGAGGAAGTTCGCACCCGGGTTCCACGTGAGTGTGATGTCTAGCGCAAATCATCGGTGGAGAGTGGGCTTTCGTTTAAGGGAAGAAAGCAACTTGAGCTGATGAGACAAAACACAGTCATCTAAAATAATCAGCTATTAATTTTTAATTTCATAACTAATTGCACACCTACAATGTGATGATCATGTTTGGGAGAGTTATCAAGCATTAGACGCTAGGAAAAGCTAGCTGACAAGCTAAATTAGAGTTATCTGTATGCCAATATATATAGCTTCATTGGTTAAGGTTAAGGAAAAAGTCTACTTAACCCTCCACCTTTCATACTTGTCTACTTCATCCCCAAACTATGAAACCGTCTGTTTTACCCCCTGAACTTTCTAAATCCGTCTATTCTACCCCCTGGGCGGTTTTTGATAGTGGTTTTGCTACAGTAACGATGGGTTTGCTACAGTGTTGGTTGTTTTGGATTTTTTTATTTATTTTCGTTGAATTTTTGAAAAATCATAGTAAATCATAGAAAAATCATAAAATAAAAAATCTAATTTTGTTGGACTCCACGTGAGTAGATCTACATAATGAATATATAATACGGTATGCTTCAGTACAAAATTTTTACTGTAGCCTTAGATTAATTGAAAAATCTAATTTTGTCTGTAATTAATTGGAATAATTCATAGCTGCAGCTTCTATGGTCCAATTGTGGTGAAATTTTTATGGTACGCTAATTATTGTATGCTTGAACTATAGTAAAAATTTCGTACTCATTGGACTATGTATAACTTAGTTATAGATAAATTCTAATTAATTACAGATAAAATTAGATTTTCCAATTAATCTAAAGCTAAAAAAAAAATTTGTACTAAAGCATACCGTATTATATATTCACTGTGTAGATCTACTAATGTGGAGTCCAATAAAATTAGATTTTTCATTTTATGATTTTTCTATGATTTTTCAAAAATTCACCGAAAATAAAATTAAAAAATTCAAAACATCGTACTGTAGCAAACCATTGTTACTGTAGCAAAGCCGCTGTCAAAAACCGTCCAGGGAGTAAAATAGACGGTTTTAGGAAGTTCAGGGGGTAAAACAGACGGTTTCATAGTTGAGGGGTAAAATAGACCAAGTATGAAAGATGGGGAGGTTAAATAGACTTTTTCGTTAAGGTTAATGTGACGAAACTTGTCCAAATATAGGATCGGAGTTCTATGCTAGCGCTCATCATGAGTGTTCTTGTATATTTTCTTCCTTGTCGCAAATCGAGAGAAGAAAATTATGGTACTCCGACATGATTCGCACGTGGTTCTACTATATATCCGTGCTACAACAAATCCAAGAGAGGTGCGTTTGCTTTTATGGATGTAAAGGTTTGCAATGTGTGGATGCACGTATAGTGACAATTTAGGTTTTATCACTGTTTTTATATATTTTTTTTTGTGCGGCCATACGCACTAAGTTGAATATAGTTCGGCCCATGTGCATGCATGTCAATTTCTCCACGGAAGAATGAACGAAACTCATTGGTGCATGCATGTCTATTTCTCCACGGAAGAATGAAACTCGTGGAGGAAGAAAGGACAGGAGATTCATCAAATTCCGAAAGCACGGCCGGTTTAGATCGAGAAACCGAAATTCAGGCAAAGCAGTCAAGCAGATAGTACAAATACAATACAAAATACGTATAGCTAAAGGCAGTCCCAATATAGTTTCTATACATATTAATTTCTACAGACACTACGTGTAGAAATTATGGTCCCAATAGATAGTTTCTATAAAATAATTTTCTATCCAATCGCATGCATTCTCTCTCCATTCTCTACCAATCACATTCATTCATGTCTTGGTTCTCGTGTAGACATGTTTTCTAACTTAGGGCAGTCCCAATGGTGTATTGATGATGGTTTCTATCCTCATTAAATAACTTGCCACGTAGGCAAAACGTTGACATAGCAACGTAATTAATAAAGAAAGAGAGCAAAAATCCTAGAAATGATTTCCTCATGAAGAAATCAGGTCTTCTCTTGACCCAATGCACCAAGAAACCATGAAATCACCGTTGGGGAGAAACCACTAGTTTCTAGGGGGCTCGTGCCGCACTTCCATTGGAGAAAGAAGATAGAGTTGGAAGAGAGAAAGAGAAAAATAATTATTACTCATAGAAACCATGGGTTGGAAAGTAGTATTTTTTTGTGCGGTATCTTATGTTATAGAAACTACTAGTTTCTTTCATTGGAACTACTCTTAGATCCGGTTTTTATGATTTTTATTTTCTCTCTCATCAATAACTACCTTGCCACATCAGTAAAACGCTTAGGTGACAGTATAATTAATGTTCATAGAAACTATGGTGATTTCTATATTGAGAGTGTCCTAAGTTGTCTCCAAAAGTTAGTTCGACTCTAAAGCAGGGTGCTATTTTTTTTTACATTAAAAACACAATCACGAGGACCACGAGACTACGCAAAAGAGAGCTCTCGCCATCGCACGACTATTTTTTGAAAGAAGGGTTGCCCGATGTCCAAAGAAAGCCCTACACATTCAATAAAATACAAAAATACGGCCATTGGTTAATCATTATTGGCAATGACTGTTGCATGAACTCATCTACCTATCTAGATTATCTTAAAAGCAACTCTAGTCTAGGAGCTTAATTTGTGAACGAACCTATTTCAATTTTTTGGCAAAAAGGAAAAAAAAACCTTCAATGATTTGGTAATTAAAACAACTCTTTAAAAATAAAAAGTTGTTCAAACTCCCCCTCCAACTCGTAACTTTGCCCGTGGAATAGGAAACAAGTAACACCCCTCCTGCAGTTTTTTTTCGTGTGTGTGTTTCTGACACAGTTTCTCTCGTTGTTTTGGGCGCCACTCACGATCTCTCCCATCGCCACTACCGTCTAGTGATGACCTCCGTTGGCGTAAGAAGTTATAAGTAGTCCCTCCCTCCTAAAACAGAAGTTATTCGTCTTTCTTGAGAAGTTAAATATTTTTAATTTTAATCAAATATATATATTTATTTTTTAATATTTATAATATATAATTAGTATTATTAGGTAGATCGTTGAATATACTTTCATAATAAACTTATTTGAAGATATAAATGTTCATCGTATTTTTTATAAATCTAGTTAAAATTGAGAAAGTTTGACCTGCACGTATCCTATAACGACTTCTATTTTAAAACAGAGGGAGTACCTCTCTAGCAACTATGGCTAGCGCCTAGCGTCATCTTGCAGCATTAGCTAGGTGCCACATCTTCTGCAACTAATAAATAAAATATGAATATTTTTTGGTGCGATATTTGGTTGAAAGGTCCTGCGTGCTGTGTTTCCGCATTCTGGCTCCGATGCCTGGCCATTTGAAAAGAAAGGATCGCTCCCGTGATTATCTGCACGGCTACGCATCCACAGCGCCCCATCGTCGCCCCTCACCGCGCCGCCGCCGCCGCACGCTCCGTCTCCCTCGGTTAAATCAACGCCGTCTCCTGGATCAGCGTCATGGCCGCCTCCGTCGGCTGGATCTGCGTGGGGCGGCTAGATCGACGCCGTCTTCCGGATCAACGCCGTGGCTGCCCTCGCGTGGACACGCCGCCCCTTCATCTCCCCCAACTGGATCATTGTTGAGGTGGTCGGATCGACGCCGTCATCAGCCGGATCGATGTCGTGGCCGCCCTCTCGACGCGTCACCACATTCGCGTACGTGATCATCTTCTGGCTTCCTCTCTCTTTTAGGCATTCCGGAGACCAGGGCCATGAGTCCATGAATGGCGGCGGCGGCCATGGCTAATCTATAGGGCTCTGGTTGCAGCTGCAGCCATGGCGAGCACACGCCGCCAAGCCGTCCCTCCCCCGTTCCGCATGCGCCAGCGTGCTCAACTCACAGTCACTATTTCCGTGCAGGTAAGCCCTTCAATGAAATGCCCCTTAAAGTCTGCGTCGCAAGATCCGCGCTGTGCCGTATGTCGTGCTCGCTGCCTGTAGTGAAGGGGGCGCGGTGAGGGAGGCGGCGACAGCGCGTAGTGTGCCATCCGCCTGCATCGAAAGGTGCCTGCTTGGGAACTCGTCCTGCCTCTCTTGCCGCCAGATCCTGTCCCTCCGGCTGCCTCCCGGCAAGCGGGTGCGTCCACTACAGCTTGCGGCCACAAGACGAAAATGTCCCGCATAGCAGAGTAATGCAATGATCTTCCATGCTTTTCTGTCCTGTTCTGAAATAGCGAACCATGCTGTCATGTTCTGTCTATTTTGAAATAGCAAAACTTATATAGGCTTCAAATACAGTGAACTTAATCCCTTTTTCTCTGGTGAATTTAGTGGGGGCGGATTGGATCTATCTTCCTTTCATAAAGCTAGGAAGTTGGTAGTTGCTCATGACCATTGTGCCAGTTGACTCTGACGGCAAACAAATGAATGGGGATTTGAACAATGTGAACAAAGACACTATTGAAAGCAAGGTAAATCAAAGCAAATTGCTCAAGATATATAGGTGACCCTCCAAAACCTTACCTTTCATATCAATTTACTCGTTATAATTTGTCAAGGGCAAAGTTAAGGAAGAAGATGCTCAGGTGCCCTTGATGAATGGGAGAAGAGGAAAGCCACTGGTTCTGAGATGAGGAGTTGGCAAGGCAACTGCAGGAACACCTAGATATGCATGTTAGTCTGATTCTCTGTTGTGGTGATGCATAACTTTCCAGATTTTTTTACAACACCAATGTCAGAATGTTGAATTCAGTGTCAATATAATGTTTTTCATGGTGGGGCAGATGTTTTCAGTGGTGGGGTGGAGAGTTCAGATGCTGAACGTTATGGATGAGCATGTTAGCCTTCAGAGGCCTAGATAAAGCAGGTGGTGGTAGAAGAGATTTTCGACGCCGGGTCCAAGGCAGGGGAAGTGTCCGAGGACGAGGAATGGGCGGAGGAAGATTTTAGTCAGCGACATAGTTGTAGGTTTATAGGTTTGTTGTGTGTCGTGTGTGCACTGGGTGTAGGGGTAAAAGTGGTACGACGGTGACCTTCTCAAATCATGTTCACATTTTTTCTAGCCTAATGGTGACCTTAGAATATTATATTTATTATAAATAAGAGCTACCAATTTATTTCTATTAAGAAGTTTGTCTAGCGTTCATGTTCTACAACTAATGGTGGTCTAGAATAATGGTCAACTCACATGGATCAATATGGTGAGCGTAAATGTTATTTCATGGTCTTCTATACTTTTCGATTTATAATTTATATAATGCTACTATTTTACTTTCTGATTTCATCCAGCCTCCGTCGTGGTCCATGTTGGACTGTTGGAGTACACAAATCCATTTAAATTCCAAGTGGGCCTTGATTTGTTTTTTTTTCTAAACCAGGTAATAAAAAGATTATCTAAAACAGCTAAGCACCTCAGTATATCCTATCTGGGATTGGGTAGGGTAGGAAGGAAAAAAAAGCGCCATAGATTGACAAACAGGTTACCAAGTCTACACTGATTTTGTATTCTAGCTGTTTGCTTCATCTCTATCTTCTAACCCTACTGTTTTTGTTTGGAAATATCAAATCCTATGTGTCAATCTCTTGTATATGTTTTTCATTGAGTTGATTGTTACCCAAATCCATCACTAAATTTAGCTCATTGGTGTGAATTGGTATGGTTGGTTGGACTGGGCTCTTGCGTGCTTGGGAACAAAGTCTCTGGATGATTAATTGCTAGCTGTTTGAGGAATCAGTTTTCCTGCCCAGTTTTACTTGTTCGTTATTTTAGGAACTCTCATGCCCTTATCTGATTCTTCTCTATTTAGAGCAAATGGCTGACATTAATGTGTCTCAATTGCAGTTAAGCTAGCAGACATATCTAATTTTGATACAATGCTTTGGAAATTAATTAAGGACCTCAATGTCACCTATTTGTAAGTATTTATGAATTGGCTATCTAATTAAGTACACCGGTCACACTTCGGCTTGATTTATTTTTTCCATATATATTTTCCATGAGTAATGGTTATATGTTAACAGATCTGGAGCTCTCCTGGGTTATATTTGGAAACTGGTTTAAAGTTTGCTTTCGACAAACAAGCCGTTTAATATCACTTTGAGATCTTCGGTTCAAAAAAGGTACGTCACTTGTTACCGAGTCTAAAGAACCAGCTCATTTTATAGGTACTGCAAACTGGTGAAGTGTTTGAATTTATGCCCTTTTAGGATTCTTTTAGGATTTGATGGTGTCGGGTTCATAAATTCGGGGTCCCTCGCGGATCGGCTTCCCAACAGAGGCTTGGCCCAGGTTGCAACGTTGCAAACAACGCGCAACTCATGGGCCGGCCCAAGTACCTAAATGATAGGCCAGAAGGGCGATCCAATCACTGACCGGAAGGCCTGGCCGAGGAGGAACAACGCTCGTTTCTGACTCCGGCCCACCTCTCCGACCGGAGCGCTCACTTCGGTCTCCAGCCCACCTCCGGACAGCCTCTCCGACCGGAAGGCCTGGCCAAAACACCGCTCCTAACTCCGACCCGCGTCTCCGACCAGGGATGCGTCAGACCCTTGCTCACTACTCTTCTCCGACTGGCACGATCGGAGCTGACTGGAACCAACCGACCGTGGACGCCCGCTCGGTAAGAACCAGGAAACGGACAGAGAAAGTAAGGCAGGGCGCACGAGTTAAACCGTAATATCGGGGATCCGTACCTTGTACACCTGTAGAAATAGTACTCTATGACCTCCCTGGCACGACAGAACCCAAGCAGTATTGTAGGCGCCGACAGTTTTTCCTATAGTATTATGGGTGCCATTAACTCCCATACGATAAGGCTTCCCCCATATGCCTCTGGGCATCGACAGTGTTGTGGGCGCTAGCATTTACCGTACCAGGCGAACATGGTAAAACCCCTTGCATGTCTCTAGGTATCAATAGTATGGTAGGCGCCGACGTCTGCCATACCTGAAGAAGACAACACAACCTCCCACGTACATCTGATATCCAACAGTGTTGTGGGCGTCAACCATCATCTTGTACCCGCTAACGTGGGAAGCAAGACTTAGCAGCAAACATACTCCTTCCCTCTCACTTGTAAGGCCATCCCCTTTATCTATAAAAGGGGATGCGCTCTCTTTCAACAGATTCATTAGATCGATCAAGTTCACTAGTACACAACAGCAGAACCACTAGATTCAAACCATGAACACATGCTCAAACACTTAGCACCTAGCGGAGCTCTCGTTGCTCTCGGTCCCTCTGACCAGAGTCCGACCGGACCTCTTGTACCCGCCATCTTTCTTCTTCTCGTTTGTAACCCCACTGCAAACTTCGAGCACCTGGGCTCAGGAATAATGTCACCGACCGACTCAAACTGGACGTTGGGCACGTTGTCTGAACCAGTATAAACCATGTGTTATTGAGTGTTAGGCCACCTCCGATCACAACGTACGACAAAACTATAAATATTTACTTGTTGGTCACTTTCTGCACCGATAGTTGGCGCCGTCCATGGGGAAGACGTTGTACGTTCAACACTTTTTGGTCATCGGATGGCCTACTTTTCTGTCACCTTCGCCATGGCGGGCTCAGGCGATACGACTCGCTTCGGCTCATTGGAGTTTCCCGCACTTTCACCTGTTGGGATGTGGGTTTCACCCGTCTTCGAACTATCCCAGGCCTTCCTCTTCGGAAGCCTAGACTTCATCACCGACCGGCTCGGCATACTACACCTCCGCGAGGAGGCATTCGTTCCGGCGTCTATCGGAGGGGAACCCTCCATCGGCTCTAGGACGCACGATGACTTCAACGACGAGGCATCTGCGCTTCATTCCGAGCAAACTTTCTGCTCAAACCCCGCTATGAGTAATATGCATACTGTTATTTACTCTCTAGTTACTATCTCCCGCCAATTATTCGGAGGGACCATTTTGACTGCACCGCAAACACCGTATGATCGGTTCTCCTACGGCCTCACGTCCCCAACGGACGCGTGCGCTTGGGGGCTCCGAAGGATGCTGGCGCCATCCCCTCTCACATCCGAATTCATGGGAATGGCGAGCTATGCTCCTACCACTTTCCATGAACTCCTAGATGATGAGGATGAGAGCGACGGCTCCAGCATCGGCGACATGGCACCTAGCCACCGTCCGTTCTAGGAGTGCGCTATGGCGGACGCTCTGGGACAGCCACCAGTGGTTGTGAAGTCCGTGCAGGCTCACACCCCTCCGGACCCATGTGCAGAGGCCCTAGCGTTTACACAAGAGCACGCCAAGGAACTGCGACAACGGCGGCAGAACCAGCCGCCGCCTGCGCCGGCGTGCTCGGTGTAGCACGTTGCGCCCCATGCACATGACCCGACGGGCGGTGCCCGGGGTCGCGTCCGCCAGGTCCAACACGACATCATGAACAAGGGGAACGATCCCCCACAGTTCGCTCAGGTTAGCTAGAACATCGCTGCTACGGCAATGCTTCTGCACGACATTCCCGAGCTCGTCGTCCCCCAGGAGCGGGCGGTCTACCAAAACCTCTGGGTGCTGGTAGAAGACACCGCCGTTCAATAGGCAGAAAGCTCCACATCGTGACTCCAACACGTGCCCTCTCTCCCCACCGGGGGACTAGGGACGCGCCAGACGGATCGCTCCATCCGCTCGCTGCTACAGCCGCCAAGTGCGGCTCGGGAAGCAATGGCTGCGTCGCGATCCAACCTAGCGCCTACTCTACACCGACCACCGGTATGCGGATGGCCCGGTCTGCACCAAGACGCTCATAGCGTCATCAGCAATCGGCATTAGGCTTGGCATGATGATGACGTCGATCAGGCGGCGATGAGGGCACACGACGCGGGTCCTAGCCAAACCATCGAGGGGAGCGATGAAACATGCCCTAGGCATGGTCACCGACCAGACGACCGGAGTCCCCAGCCTTGAGGGCCCGGGACCACGGGCCTTTGATCGGCGTATCTGGAAAGCATAGTTCCCACAGCACTTTCAACTGCCCACCAACATCACCAAGTACACTGGGGAGACAAATCCCGATATTTGGCTCGAAGATTTCCGACTCACCTACCGAACCAGAGGGGTGGATGACGACTATTTCATCATTCAGTGTCTCCCCATCTGCATGGGGGAACATGTTCGGGCATGGCTTGAATTCCTCCCACACGATAGCATCAGTGACTGGGTGGACCTCAAGAGGGTCTTCATTGGAAATTCCCAGGGGACGTATGTCCACCCTGGAAACTCCTGGGACCTCAAGAGCTGCCAGCAGGAGCTCAGTGAGTCCCTACAAGATTATATCCGTAGGTTCTCCCAATGATGCAACTCCCTCCCTAATGTCGTCGACGCGAACATCGTCAACGCATTCCTCTCTAGGATGACATGCGAGTCCCTGATCCACAAGCTTGGCCGCCTAAAGTCCTGTACCACCCGCGACCTGCTCGACATCGCCACTAACCTTAGGGCCACGTGACAAAGGCGGTCAGAGTGGTCTTGAACGGAGGCCGGAACAAAGGCAAGGCCAAGCACATGAATCAAGACGAGGGCCCCTCCACACAGAGGGGCAAGAAGAACAAAAAGGATCGGCGCCGATTGAACAACACCGCATTGGTTGCCGTGGCTGATCGCATGGGCAAGCAGCCCCACCAGGGACTGTCTGACCACTTAAACAAGCTCATGGACAGCCCATACACCAACCATGCCTACCCCATCAAACACCCCTACAAAGACTACGAGCTCCTCAAACATTTCCTATGATAGGCCAGTAGGCTGAAAGAAGGAGACGACAAAGAGGTGGCAGCCAAGAAAGGAGGCGTGGCGGGCAAGGACGGAGACGGCTTCCCCAACCCTGAGGAATGCATCATGATCTTCCGTGGATCCGATGCCATCTGGTCCAAGCGCCAGCACAAGTTGCGCTATAGGGAGGCATGTGCCGCCGAGACGGTTGTCCCCTCCTTCGTCAGCTGGTCAGAATCTCCGATCACCTTCGATCAGAGGGACCATCCCTCCCACGTCGTGAGATCGAGACGTTACCTGCTCGTCGTTGACCCCAAGTCTGCAAGAAGCGGCTAACCAAGGTGCTGATGGATGGGGGCAGCGGGCTCAACATCCTCTACGTTGACACCCTCGACGCCATGCGCATCCCCCGGTTAGAACGCCACCTGGCGGGCTCTCCCTTCCATGGGGTGATCCGGGGAGCACAGGCATACCCGCTCGGGCAGATCGACCTACCCATCACGTTTGGCAACTGAACCAACTTTCGCTCGGAGGTCCTCACCTTCAAAGTGGTTAACGTTCCAGGGTCCTACCACGCCATCTTGGGGCGACCATGCTACGCCAAATTCATGGCAATCCCCAACTACATCTACCTCAAGCTGAAGATGCCAGGACCGGATGATGTCATCACCGTGAGCAGCGCCTTTTCGCACGCCTTCACGTGCGATCGCAAGCATTTCGAGCTCGCCACCATGGTCATCAACTCGTCCAAACTTCCATGGCTTAGGGAGTAGTCGACCCTAGCAGTCCCAGACTACAACAAACCAAACTCCTCGACGGCCTTTTGCCCGCTTGAGGAAACCAAGGCGGTGGGAATCGACCCCACCGACCCAATCGAAATGGTGCGGATCGGGACCTAGCTCTCGGCCAAATAGGAATGTGAGCTCGTCGATTTCCTGTACGTCAATCGTGATGTCTTTGTATGGAAGCCATCCGACATGCCGGGCATACCGCGGGACATCACCGAGCATGCGCTGCGCCTTATCCTAGGCTCAAAGCCCGCTAAGCAATGACTGCGCCGTTTCGACAATGAAAGGCGCAGGGCCATAGGCGAAGAAATCGCCAAACTCCTGGCAGTCGGATTTATTAGAGACGTATTCCACCCCGACTGGCTTGCCAATCGCGTTCTTGTTAAAAAGAAGATTGGGAAATGGAGAATGTGCGTTGATTATACTGGCCTTAACAAAGCGTGTCCAAAGGATCACTTTCCTTTGTCGCGCTTGGCAGCCGGATTTATTAGAGAGGTATTCCACTCTGACTGGCTTACCAACCCCGTTCTTGTTAAAAAGAAGATCGGGAAATAGAGAATATGCGTTGATTATACTGGCCTTAACAAAGCGTGTCCAAAGGATCACTTTCCTTTGCCGCGCATAGATGAGATAGTTGAGTCTACCTCGGGTTGCAAGATCATCTCCTTTGTGGATACCTACTCGGGCTATCTTCAGATCATGATGAAAGAGTCTGATCAGCTCGCAACCTCCTTCATCACCGCGTATGGTTCTTGCTGCTACGTAACCATGCCTTTCAGCCTAAAAAATGCTAGCGCCACCTACCAAAGGTGCATGCAGCAATGCTTCGCCGACCAAATTGACCCGCTCGATTAGCCTGATCAAGCCAAACGGCCAAGACCAACGATCACCGTCTATGTTGATGACATAGTGGTCAAAATGGCTCAAGCTTGCGACCTGATCGCAAATTTGGCCGCAACGTTCACGAACCTCCGAAGGTTCAACATCAGATTGAATCCCGAGAAATGTGTTTTCAGGGTTCCAAATGGGAAGCTACTAGGATACATTGTGTCCGAACACGGCATCGAGGCCAACCCCAAAAAAATCATGGCCATTTCCAACATGGGTCCCATATGTAACGTCAATGGCATGCAAAGGCTCACCGGCTGTCTGGCCGCTCTGAGCCAGTTCATCTCTCGGCTTAGCGAATGAGGGATGCCACTCTACAAGCTCCTAAAAAAGACGGACACCTTCGTCGAGACCGAGGAAGCTCAGCAGGCTCTGGAGAGCCTCAAAGCGTCCCTAACGTCGGCCCCAATCCTAGTCGCTCCCGAACGGAGAGAACCTCTCCTCCTATACGTCGTGGCCAGCAACCATGTGGTAAGCACTGCCTTGGTCGTCAAGAGGGAGGAACTAGGACACCACCTTATGGTCCAGTGGCCCGTATACTTCATCGGGGACGTAGTCACCGACCCCAAGGTCTGGTACCCCCAGGTGTAGAAACTCCTATACACCGTTTTGATGGTGACCCGGAAGCTCCTGCACTACTTCACCAACCACGAAGTCGCGGTCGTCACTTCATACCTGCTCGGAGACATCATCCGCAACCGTGACACCGCGGGATGGATCTCTAAGTGGGCACTCGAACTCATGGGCCACAACATCAGGTATATCCCCCGTACCGCCATTAAGTCTCAAGCTCTCACGTATTTTGTTGCCGAATGGACGGAGGTCCATCTACCTATCCCAGACATCACCCACGAGTACTGGACAATGTACTTCGACGGGTCCGTCATGGCGCCTAGATCAGGGGCTGGAGCGATCTGATCTCTCCAGACAGGAGTAGGCCCCGCTATGCCATCCGCCTCCACTTTTCAGCCTTGAACAATGCCGTGGAGTACGAGGCCCTCATCAACGGACTACGCATCACCATCGAACTTGGTGCTACACGACTACGTTCGTGGTGACTCGGAGCTTATCATCGATCAGGTCATGAAGGAGTCCTACAAAAACCCCCTCATGGCGCCATACTACCAAGAGGTGCGCAAGCTCGAGGACAAATTCTAGGGAATTGAGCTGCATCATGTCCCCCGAAAGGACAACGCCGCCGCCAATTTTCTCACAAAATTGGCCGCCAGGCGAGATCTATCCCCGAGCAGGGTCTTCATCAATGATCTTCATGAGCCATCTGTCTGTGTCCTGGAAGGTCCGATCCAGACACACCCCGACGCCAAGCCAGCGCCCGGAGGCTCCGACCCTGACGCCAAGCCGGCACTCAGGGGCTCCGACCCTAGTACATCTAACGACATCACCCACTGACGTCGCCGTATTGGCACTCGATCAAACAGACTGGCGAGCGCCGCTACTCGCCTACCTCCTCGAGGAGGTTCTTTCGCCCAACGGATCGCTCAACACGCCAAGACCTTCATCACGCTCGGTGACAAACTCTACAAATGGAGTCCATCGGGGGTGCTCATGAAGTGCATACCCACCAACCAAGGGAAGCAGCTCCTCCTCGAGGGCCATGCCGGGATCTACGAACATCACGCGGCCCCAAGGTCGCTGGTCAGAAAAGCCTTCCGCCAAGGTTTTTAGTGGCCCACCGCACTACGAGATAGAGGAGGTCGTCCGTAGGTGTGAGGGATGCCAATTCTATTCTCGACAAACTCATTTGCCGGCACAAAGAACTTCAAACCATCCCCATCACCTGGCCATTCACGGTCTAGGGCCTTGACATGGTAGGACCCCTCAAAACGGGCCCGGATGGTTCCACTCACCTACTCGTAGCAGTCGACAAGATCACCAAGTGGATAGAGGCCAAGCCCATCACCAACATCTGCTCGGAAGAGGGGGTCAAAATCTTCCTCGACATCATCTACCGGTTCGACGTTTCTAACTGTATCATCACTGACCATGGGACTAACTTCACCATAAAGAAGTTCCTAGACTTCAGTAATGGATACGGCATCAGGATCGATTGGGCCTCGGTCGAACACCCACGTACTAACGGTCAGGTTGAGCGTGCCAATAGCATGGTCCTCCAAGGACTTAACCCACGCATCTTCGACCGACTGGACAAGTACGCCAGGAGATGGGTTATAGAGGTCCCAGCAATCCTCTAGAGCCTGAGAATGACCCCAAACTGATCCACGGGGTTCACACCCTTCTTCCTAGCCTATGGAGCTGAAGCAGTACTGCCCTCCGACCTCGACCACGGCGCCCCAAGAGTAAAGGCTTTCGACCGTGACCGAGCCATGGAGGCTCAGCAAGACACAGTCGACCTGCTTGAAGAGGCCTGTGAGATGAGCATCATCTGCTTCGCTCGCTACCAGTAAACTCTCCGTAGGTACCACGAAAGGAAGATCAGGGGGAGGATCCTCGAAGTCGGTGATCTCGTACTTCAGAGGACCCAATCAACGAAGGAAAAACACAAACTCTCTCCACCATGGGAAGGACCGTATACGGTGACCAAAGTGATCTGACCGGGCACATACCGACTGGAGGACGACAACGGCAGTGTTCTCACCAACACTTGGAACATCGAATAGCTACGTCATTTTTCCCCTAAATTTGGTCATACCGCTTTTTAGTCAACACTTGCTCCTGTAAAGCACCCTAGCCCAAACACTTTTAGCACGGGTCACTCGGGGGCTCCATGAGGGTACAATACTAAATACTACCTCTCTTTTTTACTATCACATGGTAACAACTTCGTCCCCGAAAGGAAGCGCATTCCATTCCTTTGATTGCCCTACGTGACTTTGTTCTTACTCCTAACCGAACGCACCCTGCCATGACCTACAGTTACGAGTAGCCGAGCCCCACAGGCCATGCCTAGGTTCTTAAAAGCTGCAGCCTATGGAACTAACGGGCAAGTGCAAAAAAGAAAGGATAAAAACAAAAGCTATGCTAGGATAAAAAACAAGGAACGGATAGTGGTTCTATCACAAGAACAGAACTGATGTATTCATTGATACATAAACTGTTCAAACGGGGGCTCACCCACAAACTCAACTATTACATTTTCTAACTACTACTCCAAATACTACTATCGCAGCTCGACAACATCGCCTGACGCCAAAGGAGAGGCTACGGCACATGCCACCGGACATAACCACCGCCATAGGGGCCCTACTCAGTTCCGCTCCCTCGACTTCGGTGAGCGCAACGGGTACCTCAAGGGACCCGCTCGATTCCACTCCCTCGACTTTGACGAGCGCAATGGGTACCTCAAAGGCGTTGCACCCATAGATGCTCAGTAGAAAAGCATGGAACGCCAGACCTTCTCATGTAGTCGAGGCAACTCCTAGGTAGGGACGCTGCTACCAAGGTATGGCTGCCATGGCTAGAAGAGATTTCATCAAACTTTATGAATTGGCCAACCGAAGCAGCTGCAGGCACGGAACCCTCCACCAGCATGATCTTGGGCAACTTCCCCTCCGATAAGACTCGCCCGGTGAAGATCCACCAGAAAAAATCCACACATGACTCCATCCCGAAAATGGCCTCGCAGATGAATCCAGCGCGCCACCTCCTTCGGCGGAAGCCACCCCTTCTCAGGCAAAGATGGCCAGCACCACCCCGGGCAGCCTCCAGCTCGACATCGTGCTCTGGATTCTTAAAAGGATCTATAAGTCCTCCCCCTCGCTTACCCTCTCTCTCACTTAGGAATCGTCGCGACATACAGGCACTCTCGGTGAGGAGGAAGAAGGAAAGGCAATAGTTGGAGAATAGGTAAAGGACTACGACAAGAAGCCCTCTCCCTCCCCCTATCTAAGGAGGAAACACGATAGCTAAAGAGGGGCAAAAGGTCAAAGTGAAAAACTCTCTCCCTTCCCCCATTCAATGCAGATGGGAAACGATGGGATGCACCCTGATCGATGGGACGCACACTGACCGATGGAATGACTCCTGGTTAGACGGAATGATGCCTGGTAAGACGGGATGTGGCCTAGGTTTGGCCCACCACTACCGCATGCCGGGTGC
Source organism: Miscanthus floridulus (assembly GCF_019320115.1). NCBI lineage: Eukaryota > Viridiplantae > Streptophyta > Magnoliopsida > Poales > Poaceae > Miscanthus > Miscanthus floridulus. The sequence goes on from NC_089584.1 coordinate 29,476,904, forward strand.
AAAAACCAAAGCATCACCATGTGCAGGCGGCTCTCCGCCTCCCCAGGCGGGACATGGAAAAACCCAAACAACAGGATCTCCGCTAGGAGAGACCATCGGGCTTCCTATGTCGATCGAACGGCTCAGAAAAAACACATCAAGGGACAAGTAAGGAGCAAAGGGACGCCCCATGTAGGCCATGCTGACTCCATCATGAACGACGAGCATGGGTCCTGATTGGAGCTCTTCAACCCCCATCACTCAAGTCATCAAGGTAACACTACCGACCCCAGCAATTCCTTTATATAATCATTCATACATTTATACACACATTCATTCCATACGCCCGTGCCCCCCGGACGATTTGGGCCTTGAATCGCCTAGGGGCTCAGGAACTAAAGCATCGCACATGCGGCAAAATGCATCACAATGCTCCGTGTTGCGTCACAAAGCGGCAGTTGCCTCATTCAACATAAGCAACGATCGATCGGGGTTCGAAGGCCGACCCACTAAGGGCTTCAGGCCGCCCCACGTCAAACATAGCCAGGGGAGAAAACACAGATGAGCCCCGTGTGGCCCTCGCCCAGTCTACCCCAAAGCAGACAGGGTTATCTCAACCTTCCCATTCGATCCTAAACCTCTCGCCAAGCCCATAGAATCTCCATTGGGGGGAGGCCAGTAGGCCACCCGGGTCGGTCTCCAGAACGACCCAGGCATCTACCGGGTTGCAGGTAAAGGAGCAGTGGAATGTCACAAGAGGGCTATGCCAACCCCATCATGAATGACGGACCCGAATTCCACTCGATCATACCCATTAGCGAGTTCACTGAGCATGTCACTCAAGCCCGGGCGATCGAGGCAAGCGACAAAGCTCAGCCCCTTCGGTTGTGAGACACTGAGGACGGGGTAACGGACACAGCTCAAACCAACCCCTACCAAAGCCCAACGGGGCTCGAGGGCTCAAGACACCCAAAACACCTGGGTTTGCGACCCCGAACTCGCCCTATCCCTCGGCTATGCCTCGACTGCACACCAAAACGCCTGGGTTTGCGACCCCAAACTCGCCCCATCCCTCGGATACGCTTCGACTACACACCAAATGCCTGGGTTTGCGACCCCAAACTCGCCCCATCCCTCAGCTATGCCTAAACTGCACACCAAAACACCTGGGTCTATGACCCTGAACTCGCCCCATCAGGATCCACGAGCTCCGCCTCGCTCGATCCCTAAACTAAATGACTAACTGCCTGTAACACCCCTAGTGTTACGAGCTCCTTTAGCACCGCGATTTAGGCCTAAGACAAATTTTCGAAATGAGTTTCTTGGAATTTCTGATTTAAAAGATACTTGATGCGAAGTGAATCCTGTGTGGCTTAGTTCGTGGGCTCAAATAAACGCCCAAGTTAAATTACTCATTGCGTAGAAATATTTAGGAATGTCGAACGACGATGCCAGCGAATGGTTTGTACTGTTAGATTAAGCATGAAAAGCAACTTTTATAAATAAAATAAAATCCATTAATAAATAAAATGATATATATATACTCACGTGTTTATTTTGATAAGCATGCTTAGTGAAACGCTTTGGCCTAGTGACATGATTACGTTTACGTATAGACTAGTTTTAGTCCCTAGATAAAATGGTAACATAACCGCGACAGCTGCCGTCCTGACCTTTTGGATCCCCCAAATTATTGCGTCATTGTAACACCCTCGGTGCTACGCCTTAATCAAAACACTAAACCATATCATAAGCATAATGTTTATGTATTATTACATGTGGTAAATGAGAAATTAAATTTTATTTCACTAATTCTCAAATTGAGCTCTAACTTACTCATTGACCAAATACTCTCCAGCACAGCTCAATTCACTATTGTCATCCTGATGCAACTCCAGCTTTTATTCTTCTTCTCCTCAATTTCCCATTAACGCACTCGGCACTCGCAAGCCCGCGAAGCACGCTTCCGTATATACTTTGGTGAGATGCAGTGCTTTTTTACTTTGTCGTGTCAAGCAAGTCAAGTTGGCAGCACATGACCGACCGGCAGCAACATCGCACACGCTACGCATTAATCTCACGCACAAGCTCGGCCCGCTGAGCACTCTATTTGCTCGCTGCTCAGTTGCTTTGCAAATGAAGGTCAGACATATTTTCCACACGGCAGCACTGTACAACACAGAAAATACTATTCACCGCAGAAAATACTGTTCATCATGGAAAACACTGTTCACTATGGGAACACTGTTTATCCGCAGCAACACGTCGTACACAGGTAGCGTTTTTTTACCTTTAAGCAAGCTAGTTAGCCACTAACCTTACGACGTGTCGCTATTGCGCCTTCGCGTCTCCTGCCTTTAAAAGGATACGCCGAGCCGCTGAGCCATTCCGTTCCGCTGCTCACTTGCTTATCTCAAATTAAGTTTCTCTGTTCTTGCCTGTGAAAGCTGCGTATATCGATTTCTCCTGAGCTGCAATAATCAGCTGAGGTAGCTAGTTTGCAATTGATCTTCTCGTTCTCTAATGTTTTCTTGACCTGTGGTCTCCTCCCCCATTAATTCCTTGACCTGCATGAATGAACCAGCACCCCACCACCAAGCACGTTTAGCCCAAAGCACACTCCAGTCTTGATGTGCTCGTTAAGTCCAAAGACCACTCAAAGTCCATCATTTGAATTAATTCACTCATGACCAAAGACCCACTCTAAGTCCATCACGTGAAATCCAATTCACATGACCAGCTAGCCAAATGCTAGCTCCACCTCCAGCCCCGCGTCTCCTGCCTATAAAGGACACGCAAAGCCCGCCGAGCCGTCCCACTCCGCCACTTACCATCTTACTCTCTAAATCGAGTTCCTCTGTTCTTGTCTAGGAAGGCTGCGCTCTGTCGATCTCCCTCTTCGAGCTATAATCGACCGAGGTAGCTAACCTGCAAGGATTCCTTCATTCTCCTTCTTCATTATTTCTAGACTCACAGTCACGTGCTGGTCAACAAGTCCAATAGCATGATTAGCCTCCACCGATAATATCATTTTCTTCATCTCTAGAGCTCATTTGAATTTATTTATTTATGGTGAAATAAATTTTGTTAGATTCCTAAATTCATGATCTATCTGTTAGTGTAATTAGTTCGTATGGTTCTGCAATGTTTTAGGGTTACTTATTAATTTTAGGTTGCTTGTTAGTATTATGGTATTTAGAGAATGAAAATTTTTGTGATGCATTGGTAGAAGTGCTAGCCCTAAAATTCTTTTAAAGTAGGTTCATTGTATTATTATGTGCTCACTGTAATTTTTGTGGCCTTAGAATAGGTTGATAAATATGGTAGCTAGTGCACCTTGTTTTATCATATATATATAGTAAATTGATATTAACAATAAGGATGCCTTTAGTTGCTAAGGTAATACATGAAATGTTTCATACCTGTTTAGTGGGAAATAATAGGTAACTTTGCGTATTAGTCATTAGAGTTAGCTTAGTAGCCTAGTAGATGTATTCTTATTTTAAGAGTTGTTGTTGCCGTATTACTAAGCGTTGCATCATCATTTCATGCATGTAGATAACGAGTGGGTAGAGTTCGTGACTACGGGCGAGTAGGAGTACGACTAAGTCGTCGAAGAGTACGAGGAGGAGATCCTCGTGTAGGAGGACGTTTCGGAGCCGCCCGTCACTGACTTTGCTGACACCGTGCCCGCTGAAGGCAAGCCCCGGTGCATAACCCCTATTTTGCTATAGTTTAAATTATATTTGTGCATTAAGTTTTAAGGGGTTGAATGAAACCCACTTGCATATATATCTTTATCCTATGAGTCTTACTAGTATGATAGGATCGTGTAGAATGCTATGCTACAGGACTCCGGTAGAAGTCGAGTGATTGCCTGTCACTCATGAGAGATAGGAAATATATTACTGTATTATTATCACTTGGAAAATATAAATGGTGGAAAGGAAAAATGGTGACCGGGTAGGGATATGGTTTGGGTATTGGTGGGTGTAAGAGGTTGTGTAGCCGTGGACGCGGAGCATGGCTTGGTTACACTATTTTCCCTATCCGTGTCGATTAAGGACCAGTCGTTGCATAAGGCTCTAGGCAAGTCACAGACTTATTATCCCGAGCACATACTTGGGTATGGGCGCTTGGAAGACTTGTTGCTCTCTTATCACGAATTTGGCTCTTTTTGGATCGACTATCAGGGTTTGTTTTTGGTGGAGGAGGTCCTTGCACCGCCCTGAATCCGGGACTCAGGGGCGGGGGCTTAGAGTCCTAGTTTGGATGGGACCTGGACACTCGGGACAGGAGGGTGATGGGTTGGTCCTGCTTGTGCCTTGGGTACAAGCGGGGCGTGTGTTTTTGGGGTACCCAGCTGGGGGCATTGATTCGTGAATCGCCGGAAAATCTGGTACGGCTCGTCTGTGGCCTAGCACCGTAGTAAGAACTGAAGATGAAAGATGGAAGATGGAAAAAGGAACTCTGATTGCTTACCACCTGCTTGAAAGTAGCACAGGTGCTTACATAGAATGGTTAGTTAATGAACCAATGTGGCAGTTTATTAAAAATTGAATATAAGGACGCACGCTTAGTAATGCTTCCTGCAAATGCAATCAACCCACAAACCAGACAGCCTTGCATATCCTTGGAATCTTCTCTTTTCTCCTATCGGGTAAGTCTTGTTGAGTATAATTGAGTACTCAGGGTTTTATCCCCCCTGTTGCAGGTGACAGGTGGAGGCTTGAGCTGACTCTTGTGTGTGGATTCCTCCTGGTGGGCTCAGAGAGGATTTCTTTACGCTACGATCGTAGTGTTTATTTATAACTCCCATCAAATATTTTTATAAATGAAAGTTTTATAATCTGTTGTCATAGCTTATATACCAATGCTTCATCATGCCATGAATACCTGTTTATTTCCGCTGTAACTCTGTTCATATGTTTATATTCCGTTGTTCAATTAAAATATTCGTAACTCTGATAATATGATTACATTCCGCTGTTATAATAATAAATACTGTACTCTAATATTGTATTAAAAGTGATGTAAGAAATGATTAAGAATGATGTAAGCTTTATTCTCTCATTTGTGATCCTGATGGCAAAAATATGGATTTTTGGGTTCTCCCATGGGGTGTGCCCGACGGAACCGAGTAATTTAGTGTCCTCCCTTGAGTGCTTAGTGTCTAATTGAAGACGAACACTCCTGGGAGGCATTAGATTAGGTGGTTCTGCCACACGGCCTCGGCTGTGCGGGCTGCACCGAGGCCAGGATCCACGACTCCGACTTGGCCGATCCCACGGCGCGCACCAACGCCAGGACCTGCGAGCTCCGTCTCGTCCGGTCCCTAAACAAACTACCTCACTCGATCCCACGGCGCGCACCGACGACAGGATCCATGAGCTCCACCTCTCCCGATCCCAAAACTAACATCCTCGGCTACGCAACGACGCCATGGTTGATGACTCCGTCTCGACTAAAAAACACGCACACACGCCCGCTGAAAAAACCCTAAGACGATTCTACCTGAATCGCCCAGGGGCTCGGGGGCTACACCCATGGGTGCGCTCACGTGCACCCATTGACGAAACAAAAACCTCCCCCACTGGCAACTCGAAAAACCCCCTAGACGATTCTGCCCGAATCGTCCAGGGGCTCAGGGGCTACACCCACGGGTGCGCTCGCGCGCATCCGCCGTCAAGACAAAAATCCCCTAGACGATTCCACCCGAATTGCTCGAGGGCTCGGGGGCTCCTATCGGGTTCATAAACCCGGGGTCCTTTACGGACCGGCTTCCCAACAGAGGCTGGGCCAGTAGGCAACGTTGCAAACAATGCGCAATTCATGGGCCGGCCCAAGTACCTAAATGATAGGCCAGAAGGGCGATCCAATCATAGACCAGAAGGCCTGGCCGAGGAGGACGGCGCCCATTTCTGACTCTGGCCCACATCTCCGACCGGAGCGCTCACTTCGATCTCTAGCCCACCTCCGGACGGCCTCTCCGACCAGAAGGCCTGGCCAATACACCACTTCCAACTCCGACCCGCGTCTCTGACCAGGGATGCGTCAGATCCCTGCTCACTACTCTTCTCCAACTGACGCGATCGGAGCCGACTGGAACCAACCGATCGGGGATGTCCGCTTGGTAAGGACCAGAAAACGGACGGAGAAAGTAAGGCAGGGCGCACGAGTCAAACCGTAATACCGGGGACCGTACCCTGTACACCTGCAGAAACAGTACTCTGCGACCTCCCTGGCACGACAGAACTCAAGCAGTGTTGTAGGCGCCGACATTTTCCCCTATAGTATTGTGGGCGCCATTAACTCCCATACGATAAGGCTCCCCCACATGCCTCTGGGCATTGACAGTGTTGTGGGCGCCAGCATTTACCGTACCAGACGAACATGGTAAAACCCCTTGCATGCCTTCAGGTATCAACAGTATGGTAGGCGCCGACGTCTGCCATACCCGAAGAAGACAACACAACCTCCCATGTGCATCTGATATCCAACAGTGTTGTGGGCGCCTACCATCATCTTGTGCCCGCCGGCGTGGGAACCAAGACTTAGCAGCAAATGTACTCCTTCCTTCTCACTTGTAAGGCCATCCCCTTCATCTATAAAAGGGGATGCACTCTCTTCCAACAGATTCATTAGATTGGTCAAGTTCACTAGTACACAACAGCAGAACCACCAGGTTCAAACCACGAGGACATGCTCGAACACTTAGCACCTAGCGGAGCTCCCGTCGCTCTCGATCCCTCTGACCAGAGTCCGACCGGACCTCTTGTACCCCCATCTTTCTCCTTCTCGTTTGTAACCTCACTGTAAACTTTGAGCACCTGGGCTCAGTTATAAAGTCACCGACCGACTCAAATTGGACGTAGGGCACGTTGCCTGAACCAGTATAAACCCTGTGTCATTGAGTGTTAGGCCACCTCCGATCACAATGTATAACAAAACTACAAATATTTACTTGTTGGTCACTTTCTGCACCGACAGATGGAATCCTAAAAGTAAAATGAAATTGTTTTGTGTGCTGGACTACTGTCTTTTTCCTTTTTGTAGCTATACATGCATGCTAACATATGAACAGTTAACCAGCATGCTGATATATTCTAGATAAGTTCATAACATGTTCAGTCTGAATTTCCTGGAATCATCAGTTCGAACTTCCAAGGGCCTTCGGGAAGATGTTTTTTTTCCTGATATCTACACATCAGCAGGTCATCTTGAGGTGCATTCCATGACACAACAGGGGTACTAATTTTGAGAATTGAGAGTATTTTTGTCTTTGCATGTACACCATGGACAGGAGAAAGTAGATAGCCGTAGGTCCCGTCGAGCCTACCTATCTGGGAATATCCAAATATGTGAGTTAGCGTGAAGCTGTTTGCATTATTAGGCAAGATCACTCTACCCTTTTGCTGTCATCTGAATCATGCTGCCGTTTTAGTTTCTTTGTTACCTAAGTCAATGTATATACATAATCCGCACCTATTGGAACTCTATTTTAGTACTTGGAACCTTTGTAAGCATTAATTCTACCTGACTTGAATGCTTTCTACCTTTGATAAATATGTTGTTTGCTCGTAATGCCTCGGGCCTTAGGGCTTCAGGATCACGGTGTTTGTGTTCCTGAACAGTTGTCGGGTTAGTGCCTGGTTGCAGTTTTGGTCAAAAAAATGTCTGCTATGTGTTTATGGTCTTCTGAATTTATTTATTTTTCCATAAGCTTGGATTTCCATACAAATATAGAATGCATGATACGCTAATCTCCTAGCATTGTCAAACAAACTTGTGCTCATGATCACCTAGCCAAAATATCAGTATCTTAGTTTTGATTAAATTTGAGCCGCATTGTACTCATGATTGGTAATTTGATGTTGATCTACAAGATATATTATCTCATGAAATATTTTGGCATTCCATTATAACACACGGTCTATATAGTATAGTTTGTGAGCCTATGACGTCGTGCTCTCCGTGACTGTGTTAATTTCACGTGAAAGCATCTAGGCCCCTAGTTGGGTTTCGGTGATTAATGACAATACAAGATTACTATGACTAACATGTGTTTTGCAGAGGCAATTAAGTTAGGTCATGGTAATGGAGATCGATTGGGCAATCGAGGTGGTCATGCCCCTACGATGGAAATCGTTTTGGTTTTCAAAGGATGGACGACAAGGTTAAGGATGACTAGTTCTAAGTGTCGATTGGAGTTGGAGTGAAACTTAAAGTAGTTTAGGACTTTGTTTTTTTCCTTTGGCCGTACTATTAAGGGGGGTATGGATGTGTAGCTTGACATAGGTGAGTCTAGTGAGTTAGGTGTGGTGCACACTTGTTAAAACTAGCTCTAGGTAGCTCCTATGAATGCCTAAGATCCTTTGGAGCAAACTTCATTCACATATGTTCGAGAGTTGGAAGTGAATGGAGGGTCAAATGCTGACCGGACGCTAGCTCCGGTGCGACCGGACGCTGGCCGCAGGGTCCGGTCAGTTCATTTGATCAAGAGACTGCGTTCAGTGTGACCGGACGCTGGAGTGGTCAAGTGACCGGACGTTGAGAGGCAGCGTTCGGTCGACTCTAGTTAGGTTCCAAAGAAGGGAATCTATGACCGGACGTGTCCGGTCAGTTCTGACCTGACCCTAGAGGTTCAGCGTCCGGTTGAGTACAGTAAGGTTCCAGTAAGGGTTTAATGCGACCGGACCCTGCCAGCGTCCGGTCAACACATTATCATTGGAATGCGGGTTGAACTGACCGGAGCATCCGGTCAACACGACCGGAGCGTCCGGTCACCCCGTAGAAGCTCATAACGGTTCGTTTTTTAGGCTGCCTTATAAATAGAAGCTCCACTCGTGTGTGGAGTCACTTTTGCTCATTCCAACAGCTGACAAACACGTTTGTGAGTGCCAAGAAGAGCAAGGTCCTAGTGAGGTGATTGAGATTCGTGAATCCAAGAGAGTAGCCTCATTAGTCAATCAAGAGTAGACAAGTGTGCATCCATCTTCTCATTAGGCTTCGCGTGGTCAAGTGAGAGTTCGTGCTTGTTACTCTTGGTGATCGCCATCACCTAGACGGCTTGGTGGTGATTGGGAGCTTGGTGATCACCCGGCGGAGCTTGTGGGTGACCCAACTCAAGTTGTGAGCGGCTTTGGGTGATTTGCCGCGACGGAGTATCGAAGAATCAACCCGTAGAGAGCACTTGATCCTTGCGTGGATCAAGGGGGAGCTACACCCTTGCGCGGGTGCTCCAACGAGGACTAGTGGGGAGTGGCGATTCTCCGATACCTCGGCAAAACATCGCCGCGTTCCTCTCTCTCTCTATTTACCTTGAGCATTTACTTTGAGCATTTACTTTAAGCAATTCAATACTTGTTTTTACATTCATAGAATTGTCATGCTAGAGTAAGTTTGGAACATAGATTGCAAGTCCTTTGTGCGTTATATCAATAGAAACACTTTTCTAGGCACAAGGGGTTAATTGGGCTATCCGTAGGATTTGATTATTGCAAGAAAATTTAGAATTAGCCTCACCGTCGAAGGTGTTCGATCTAGGTTTTCCCACCAAGTTTGTATGGAGTCTCCTAGCACCTAGACAGAAGGTTGCAGGTGTTCGTTGCCTAGCCACATTGCAATGTCCTCCCAAATGCACGAAAGAAATGGATATCGGAGATTTCTTTTTGCCGATATAAAACATTTTTTTAGGCGCATCACGAAAAGGTCTATAAAGTAGAGTTTGTAAGCCTGTGACGCCGTGCTCTCCGTGACTGATAATTTCACAAATTTTACTTTTTGGATTAACTGTAATTTTAACATTGATATTTAATTTTTACAATATTGTTATCTCATCGTGCGATCTGTGTGTTTTTTATATAAATTGTTAGCTATCCCGAGTTTTAAGCTAAGGACAATTGCCGCAAGAAGTTATAAGTGCCTCTCTAGCAACTGTGGTTGCCGCCTAGCCTCATCTAACAGCATTAGCCATGTGGGTGTCACATCTAGTTTTAAGCTAAGGGCAAAAATGAATGGCAATCACATGTTTGTATATCAGAATTAGTTTATTTATATATAGGATAATTTTAGTAGTGGTACATGGTAACATAGCAATATCATTACATAAACGATAAACAACGATATAAAAGTAGACGTACGTATAAAAGAAAAGTAGACAAACTTATTTTATTCTTCTTGAGTGGAACGAAACTTCTCATATGTAGTTGAACTAGATTACACCAGCCTAATACGGAGCATCGAAATCATTGGCGTTATCCTCGGCAAAACCCAAGTTAGCTACAACGTCTGGGAGCAAGGGGGGCACGTTACTACACAAAATATTGTTTTATAGTCATCTCCTATTTTTCCAAAAATAATTCACTTAACAAACCACATCTAACTACAGCGAGCAGCACTATAGCATAAATACTACTCCCTCCATACTAAAAAATGAACGCGCTGTTCGCTTGACTTATAAGCCATACTTTTTTAGCTAACAAATAGTATTTTTCTCTCACAACAAATCAGCCAACAGTACATTCAACCATGGCTTCTCAGCCAAGCGAACAGAGTGTTCGTTTTGGACAGCGACACGGTCTCCAAAGCATAACTTTGACTATTTATTTTTATAAAGATATTTATCAAAAAGTGATATATATAATTTTTTATGAAAGTATTGTAACACCTCTTGTGTTACGAACTTGCTTAACACCGAGATTTAGACATAAGAGGATTTACCGAAATGATTTTCTCATATTTTAAAATTTAACTTATGTTTGAAAGTGTCAATTTGGCGAATTATATTGAACAACGGGTTAATTAGTTCCTAGATATTTTGTTTCTACGAGTTAGTATGACGTATGGACTAGTGTATGAAATGCGTATTGGTTGAACTTAGTTAGATTTAGGCATATTAAAAATTACGGTAAAAACGCTAAAGGTTGTTAGTTCTAGCTAAGTTATTATTCTCTCTAAGTCGGAAACGATAGTAGACAAAGCCATTTTGGCATTCGATCTCCAACAAAAAATGGTTAAGCACTACATCTATATTTTCGTACGATCGGTTGCAGTCAGGTGTATACTAGGACATGGTGCAGGTCGTAGTTACGTTAGAGTTACGATGCTCACGCAAACATTGACCGAACTTTGTTAGAATGTGTTGAGGGCATGTCATTGGTGCTCTGTCCGTGAACCGGTGTTCTGCGCAACCCCACCTAACCACGGAGGAGCTGGTTGCCTTCGCTATCCCGTCACGCTGCGGCTGTTTGCCTGCGCCACTGTCCTTCACTCTTTCACTCCTTCGTTAGCGTCTTGTCTGAATTTTAATGGGAGCACATGGCTCTGTCATGCCCACGCCCTGCTAAGCGCCACCGTCCAACTGCCAATTCCGTCGCCTCACCCTGCATGCACTACCAACCCACGCGCGCTCTGCCCCCAGCGTGTCTATTTGCCTGCGTCGTTGTCCTTCTCTTCCTCGCTTGCGTCGTGTCTGAGTTTTTAATGGGAGCGCCAGCCGAGCCATCCAGTGGCAGCAGGTCCTTGCTTCTTCGCCTACCCCTTGCGCTTGGAAACTTAGAGTAGTTTAGGACTTTGTTTTTTTCCTTTGGCCGTACTATTAAGGGGGTATGGATGGGTAGCTTGACCTAGGTGAGTCTAGTGAGTTAGGTGTGGTGCACACTTGTTAAAACTAGCTCTAGGTAGCTCCTATGAATGCCTAAGATCCTTTGGAGCAAACTTCATTCACATATGTTCGAGAGTTGGAAGTGAATGGAGGGTCAAATGCTGACCGGACGCTGGCTCCGGTGCGATCGGACGCTGGCCGCAGGGTCCGGTCAGTTCATTTGATCAAGAGACTACGTTCGGTGCGATCGGACGCTGGAGTGGTCAAGTGACCGGACGCTGAGAGGCAGCATTCGGTTGACTCCAATAAGGTTCCAGAGAAGGGAATCTGCGACCGGACGCGTCCGGTCAGTTCTGACCGGACCCTGGGGGTTCAGCGTCCAGTCGAGTACAGTAAGGTTCCAGTAAGGGTTTAATGCGACCGGACGCGTCCGGTCAGTAGTGACCGGACCCTACCAGCGTCCGGTCAACACATTATCACTGGAATGCGGGTTGAACTGACTGGAGCGTCCGGTCACCCCGCAGAAGCTCATAACGGTTCATTTTTTAGGCTGTCTTATAAATAGAAGCTCCACTCGTGTGTGGAGTCACTTTTGCTCATTCCAACAGCTGAGAAACACGTTTGTGAGTGCCAAGAAGAGCAAGGTCCTAGTGAGGTGATTGAGATTCGTAAATCCAAGAGAGTAGCCTCATTAGTCAATCAAGAGTAGACAAGTGTGCATCCATTTTCTCATTAGGCTTTGCGTGGTCAAGTGAGAGTTCGTGCTTGTTACTCTTGGTGATCGCCATCACCTAGACGGCTTGGTGATGATTGGGAGCTTGGTGATCACCCGACGGAGCTTGTGGGTGACCCAACTCAAGTTGTGAGCGGCTTTGGGTGATTCGCCGCGACGGAGTGTCGAAGAATCAACCTGTAGAGAGCACTTGATCCTTGCGCGGATCAAGGGGGAGCTACACCTTTGCGCGGGTGCTCCAACGAGGACTAGTGGGGAGTGGCGACTCTCCGATACCTCAGCAAAACATCGCCGCGTTCCTCTCTCTCTATTTACCTTGAGCATTTACTTTAAGCAATTCAATACTTGTTCTTACATTCATAGAATTGCCATGCTAGAGTAAGTTTGGAACATAGGTTGCAAGTCCTTTGTGCGTTAGATCAATAGAAACACTTTTCTAGGCACAAAGGGTTAATTGGGCTATCCGTAGGATTTGATTATTGCAAGAAAATTTAGAATTAGCCCAATTCACCCCCCCCTCTTGGGCATCTTGATCTTTTCAGTTGGTATCGGAGCCTTGTCCTCATGTTTTTAAGCTTAACCGCTTAGAGAAAGATGTCTCATGGGGATGGACCTCCTCCTATCTTTGAGGGAGATGACTTTCCATATTGGAAAATCCGCATAGAGGCGTACTTAGAAGCTCTAGACGTTGGTATTCTTAGAGCCGCCTCACAAGGCTTCCCAAAACCTCGGAATGCTACTAACCTACAAGGCGATGAGGTTAATTATGAAAAATGGAATGCAAAGGCTCGCAACACCCTTTTTAGAGGCATCTGCAAAGATGTGTTCAACCACGTAAGGAACCACAAAGACGCCCATGCACTATGGTCGGACGTTTGTGCGCTCCATGAGGGAACCAAGAGTGAGCATGAGGAACGCTATCATCTTGTGATTAAAAAGCTAAATTCATTTGAGATGCTTCCCAAAGAATGTGCTAATGAGATGTATTCACGTTTGAATGTTCTTATAGAGAAAGTCAATGGGCTTGGACTTACTCAAATGTCACCATACGACGTTGTGGGAAAGATCTTAAGTGTCCTCCCCATTGACAAATATGGGCATATTGTGACCGCGCTACACCAAGGTGATCTTTCCACCGCTACACCGACATAAATCTTGGGAAAGATCAATGCTCATGAGATGTACATGCACATCACGCCACAAGATAGCTCATCCTCTACCAAGAAGAAAGAGAAGGACATAGCATTCAAAGCTAGCCAAGAGAAGGGCAAGGCAAGACTTGACTATGAAAGCTCAAGTGAAGATGAAGTTGATGATGAAAGTCTTGCTCTCATGGTAAAGAAGACCGCCAAGATGCTAAAGAAGCTCAACAAGAGTGGCATCAAGTTTGATGGTAAGAAGAAGTTCTTCACAAGCTCAAGAAGAAAGCCTATCTCCGAGATGGATTGCTATAATTGTGGCGAACTTGCCCATCTCGCTCATCAATGCACAAAGCCCAAGAAAGACAAGTTCAAGAACAAGAACAAGGGCAAGAAAGATGACTCAAGCAATGAAGATGAAGATGAGAAGAAGAAGAACAAGCCATACAAGAAGAGAGATGGCAAAAGAGAGACTTCCACAAGAAGAAGAGTGGAAAGGCCTACATCATCGGTGATTGGCTCACGGACATTGATTCATCAAGTGGATCATCCGATGATGATAGTGACAATGAGAAGGTGGCCGCCATTGCTATTGATCTTTTATCTTCACCGCCACCATCGCCATCATCCTCTACACACCTATGCCTTATGGCCAAGGGTGAACGCAAGGTATCAAATGATGGTGATAGTAGTGATGATGAGCAAGCTAGTGATGATAGCGATAGCGATGATGATGATTCACCTTCATATGATGATCTTGTCAAAATACTAAGAAAACACACTAAGATCACTAGAAAGAGTAGAGCAAAAAATGAAAAGCTTGATGCTAAAAATGATTCACTTTTAGCAAAATGTGATACATTGGAAAAGGCCAATAATGAGCTTAGAGAAACTAATGATACTATATCATCCAAACTCAAGAAGCTCAAATCTTCTAAGAAAGAGCTTAAAGATAAACATGATAAACTTGAGTGGGTGCACAATGAGCTCATCACTAGCCACAACAAGCTAAAAGATGAGTATACAACTCTTAAGATCAATCATGATATTCTTATTATTGCTCAAGAATTTTTACCAAATGAGCCACATGATGCTACTAACCATGTTGTTAAGATTGATATAGCTACATCATGTGATGATTTGATTGATGAGAGCATTGAGCAAGAATCTAGTGGCAAAGGCAAACAAGTGGTTGAGTGCAATGACTATGATGAATATGTCAAGCTCAAGAGTGATAATGACAAGCTCAAGAAAGATCTTGAAGAGATCAAAAGCCACAACACCATTATGCTAGAAACTCATGATCATGATGAAGAGTTGATCCTTGAGAATGAGAAGCTCAAAGAAAAAAACAAGAAGCTCAAGGAAGAGAAGAACAATGATGTTCTCAAGGAAGAGAACAAGAAGCTCAAGATGGAGAAAGAGCATCTCAAGGTGGGATTAAGCAAGTTTGCAAGAGGTAAGCATCTCCAAAGTGAGCTACTCATGAACACCGTCATGAAGATGGATAGAAGTGGCATTAGATATGTGGCAAGTATAGAGAAGAAGAAGGCTCAAGCTCAACAACAACAATCAAAGCCAAAGCCAAAGCCAAAGCTAAAGAGATGTTTTGAGTGTGGACAAGGAGGCCACTTTGCTCATGAGTGTCAAATTCCACCGCCACAACCCTTGCCCAAGCATGCTAGACCCTTTGCCTTCAATGCTTATTACATGCTTAGAAAGGATTCTAGTGGAAAGATGAAAGTCATGTTCTTAGGACCTCCTAACAAGAATAGGCCTAAGAAGATTTGGGTGGCTAAGTCACTTGTTGAGAAGGTGAAGGGCCCTCAACAAGTTTGGATTCCTAAAGCTTGAATCTCTTGTGTGTAGGTGAACTACAAGACCGGTGGAAGTCATTGGGTTATTGATAGCGGTTGCACTCAACATATGACCGGTGATCCTCGTATGTTCACCTCACCAGATGAAGAGGTAGATGATGAGGACATCACTTCTTCAGATGTACCAGCTGATCCTCCAACCGTCATGCATGGTCCAATGACCCGGGCTCGAATGCGTCAACTCAATTTACAGGTGAGCTCGTTCTTAAGCGATCCTTTTCATACTTTTGAGAATAGACTACTACCTAATGATGTTATCTTGCTTAGGAACATTGGAGAGGGTCAAGAGGGACTAAGAGGACGTGGAGGAGGTGATGATGACCAGCAAGGATGTCCAACACAAGCCGGAGGCCTAGTACAACAAGAATTCGAGTCTGCCTCGGCCTCCAGGACCAGTCTGCCTTAAATTGGTCTCCCAGGACGCATCCAGACTCCGTTTTTGATGATCCACATATGGATGGAAAGCTAATTTGATAAGAAAGCCAATCCAAGTGGTTTCACATCAAAAGCTGTTCGGAATCAATGGGAATCGTCGAAACAAATCAGCGTCCAGAATCTGCCAGGGTGCTGCGACACCGTCTTTTGGTCTGTTGGACTATGTATCGAGTTTGGGCTCATTAGGGGCGCGTCCAGGGGTCTTGCATGACCCTAGAGTCTTCATAAACAGCCACCACCCCTCCATTAGGGTTCTGGTTTTGCTTAGATTAATCTGTCAAGAACAGTTTCGCCGGTCATCGGTTTGTGAGACCCCAACTCGTGAGATTAATCATTCATCTGTAATTTGGTTGTTTTCTTTCTCGTTCTTGCTTGTGTTCTTCATTGCGCAGGCAGGGATTAGCCTTCTTGGCGAGGTCAACCTAGTCCATGACTTGGTTGATAACCAGAGGAGCTGTGGTGCTAAGATTGCAGGGTTCGATCTTTCGATCTGAAGCCGGATCGGTGTGTCATTCTCCGCCACAACGATAGTTACCATCACCTGACGGAAGATCGGGATCCCCATCTCCATTAAGTGGTAATCAGAGCTAAGGTATACCGTCAGGTTCACTTTTATTCCCTAGTTTGAGTGTTTCGCATTCGTCCCATAGTCCAGTGCCATACTCGTTTTTCCTGTCCTAAAACCTTCCGCGCCATAGCCTTTGCATATTTCAGTTTCAGAGTTCGTCGTGTTGAGTTTGTGTCCTAGTCGAGGTCTTGTTGCTGGTTAGGTCATGTTAGAGTCCAGTTCGTGTGTTTTCCCCCATCGTTTCCATCAAATCTTGGCTGTTGTGACCAATTTTGCACACATTGTTCCCGTTTTGTCCTCTAATTCGGAGCCAATTCTTAAAATTGGCCCAGTTTTCGCATACGAACTCCATTTTCGACGTTCCATATATGCAAATCGATCAGAAAAAAATTTTGGATCCGTCCATCCCCCGCGTTGTCGAGGTTCGGAATTTTTCGATTCGTCAAAAAGTGGTCACAAGATCCTCGTTTCGTGGTCACAAGGTTTTTGTCGATTTTCATCCAGTTTTCTGAAAATTCCATAGGCCACGTCTTACACTTGTTTGAGCTCATATTTTCTGTGGTTACTTATTTTGTGCTCCTAAGTAAAGAAAAAATATAAAAAAATAAAATAAAAAAGTCGAAATTTCCCAAAAAAACAACGACGGCCAAAAAAATAGAAAAAATAAGAGGGGCAAAAGAGGAACAATATCTAGAGGAGCACATAGAGAAGTCCAAAGTGAGCTATGTTTGCGTGTGTTGTCTGGTTCCTTGTTTGTGTTGCTGTTTCCATCCACCATACTTGTTTTTCTCATACCTATCACCTTGCTATCCACCATACTTTTGTCACAACCTGGTACTTGCAACACTTTAGACCAGCAACGAGAACAAGTACTTTAGACTATAATTCAGCATTACTTTCTGTTACTGACTTGTGTGCCAGATATACATATTACTCTTTGTTTGCCTTCCAAGCTCCATAAATTCTTCAGATCAGTACAGACAAAGGGCCTTGCAATCTCGGTACCACTACCTCACAGGTATCACGAACCAGCCGTCGGTTGTACCGCCCACTGCTTGCGTTGGTAAGAACTTGGTAAGAGCTTGGTAAGACGCTTCCACTTGCTGTGAAAAGTGACACCACTACAACCACGTAGTCATTTGGTATGGATAACTTTCACCGTTTGTTCCTATTTTTGTGTTTACAATGGCAGGAGGTGATCAGACTGAAGATAACAATCCTAAGGGTTTCAACGAGTGTGTCAGCCAAGAGCAACTACAAGCTGTTGTAGAGGATGCCCAGAAAAGGATGAATGAGGCCATCAGGAAGGCCGTCACTGACGCACTCATTGAACTCAACATTGGCAATAGCATGGAGAGATTGGACAAGCGAATTTCCATGCATTGGCCATGTGTAGAAGGACCGCCCAAGTCAGTAGGCATATATTGCTACAGAAGATGGTTACATCAGCACCTCTGATATTGAGGATGAAGAAGACCAAGATGCAGATGAGGAGGACGGCGAAGTCCTTGGTGATGAGGCCACGGCGTCCTATAGGAGCATCATTGTACAGCGGGTGTTCAACTCACAAGTCCAGCAACCTGAGAAGCTACAACGCCATAACTTGTTCCAGATTTTCTTCGTCATCAGCGACCGTCGAGCATGTGTGATTATTGATGGAGGTAGCTACAACAATTTGGTGAGTTCTGATTTGGTCAAGAAGCTTAGCTTGACCACACGCCCACACCCACGTCCATATCATATTTAGTGGCTAAATGATTCTGGTAAAGTAAAGGTAACACAAACTTGCAGAGTTTCATTTTCCATTGGTTCTTATGTTGATTCTGTTGATTGTGATGTGGTACCTATGCAAGCTTGTTCACTTTTATTGGGTCATCCTTGGAAACATGATAATGATGCTACACACCATGGTAGAAGTAATAAATACACTTTTGTGCATAAAGGAAAGAAAATTACTTTGGTACCTTTGACCCCTGCTCAAATTGTACAAGCTGATAGAGAACGCGCTGCTAGTTTGAATGATGTTCAATCTAAAAATCAGCAAGTTGCTAATTCTATTTTCCCACCTAAAAAGGATAAGTCTACATCTATTTCTAAGGCTGAGGGGATTAAATTGAAGGGTGGTGTTATGCTTGCAACAAAATATGACTTTGCTGAAATTTCTGATGATGATATTTGCTATGCTTTGGTATGCAAACGAGCTATGTTTTCGCTTGATGATATTGTTAGCTCGGTACCTCCTGCTGTCACTAATCTTTTGTAGGAGTATGAGGACATTTTTCCAGATGAGATACCCCCGGGGCTGCCACCTATGAGAGGGATAGAGCATCAAATTGATTTGATTCTGGGAGCAACCTTACCCAACCGTGCTGCTTATCGAACCAATCCTAAGGAGACTAAGGAAATTCAGCGGCAAGTCCAAGACCTTTTGGACCGCGGGTATGTATGTGAAAGCCTTAGTCCTTGTGCCGTTCCTGTACTTTTGGTTCCTAAGAAAGATGGAACTTGACGTATGTGTGTTGATTGTAGAGCCATCAATAATATTACCATTCGGTATCGTCATCCTATTCCTAGGCTAGACGACATGTTAGATGAGTTGTGTGGTTCTATAATTTTCACTAAGATTGACTTGCGAAGTGGCTACCACCAAATTAGAATGAAACTTGGAGATGAATGGAAAACTACGTTTAAAACCAAATTCGGGTTGTATGAGTGGTTAGTAATGCCTTTTGGTTTGACAAATGCACCTAGCACTTTCATGCGCTTAATGAATGAGGTTTTAAGAGCTTTTATTGGACATTTTGTGGTAGTTTACTTTGATGATATATTGATTTACAGCAAGTCTTTTGATGAACATATGGATCACTTACGTGCTGTTTTTAATGCTTTATGTGATGCACGTTTATTTGGTAACCTTGAGAAGTGCATCTTTTGCACGGATCGAGTTTCTTTTCTTGGCTATGTTGTAACTCCACAGGGAATTGAGGTGGACGAGATGAAAATTGAAGCCATAAAGAGCTGGCCGGTTCCCCAAACCGTCACACAGGTGAGGAGTTTTCTTGGTCTTGCAGGATTCTACCGCCGCTTCGTCAAAGATTTCAGCACCATTGCTGCCCCATTGCATGAGTTAACAAAGAAAGGAGTGGTGTTTCATTGGGGAGAGGCACAAGAGGAGTCCTTTGACACTTTGAAGGACAAGCTTACACACGCACCATTGCTGCAACTTCCAAACTTTGGTAAGACTTTTGAGCTAGAATGTGATGCTAGTGGAGTTGGCATTGGTGGTGTTTTGATGCAAGATGGTAAACCTGTTGCTTACTTTAGTGAAAATTTGCATGGTCCTGTTCTTAATTATTCCACGTATGATAAAGAATTGTATGCACTTGTTCGTTCTTCAGAGACGTGGTGTCATTATTTGTGGCCTAAAGAATTTGTTATTTATTCTGATCATGAATCGCTTAAGTATCTTCGCTCTCAAAATAATCTGAATCGTAGGCATGCTAAATGGGTTGAATTTATTGAATCTTTTCCTTATATTATCAAACACAAGAAAGGGAAGGATAATGTGATTGCTGATGCTTTGTCTAGAAGATATACATTGCTGTCCCAACTTGATTGCCGGATTTTTGGTCTTCAATCCATTAAAGAACAATATGCGCTTGATCCTGATTTTAAGGATGTGTTGTTTAATTGTAGAGAGGGACGCACATGGAATAAGTTTATGATCAGCGATGGGTTTTTGTTTAGAGCTAACCGCCTATGCATTCCAGTTGGTTTTGTTCGTCTTTTGTTGTTGCAGGAGGCACATGGAGGTAGATTGATGGGACATTTTGGTGCCAAGAAGACGGAGGAGGTGCTGTCCACACACTTCTTTTGGCCAAGGATGAGGCGAGATGTAGAGCGATATGTGGCTCGGTGTGCCACATGTCAAAAAGCTAAGTCGCGGTTGAACCCACATAGTTTGTATATACCTCTTCCTGTTCCTTCTACTCCTTGGGCAGATATATCTATGGATTTTGTGTTGGGATTGCCAAGGACTAAGAGGGGGAGGGATAGTATTTTTGTGGTGGTTGATCGTTTTTCTAAGATGGCACATTTTATTCCTTGTCATAAGAGCGACGATGCTGTTCATATTGCTGACCTTTTCTTTCAAGAAATTGTTCGCTTGCATGGTATGCCTTCTACTATTGTTTCAGATCGCGATGCAAAATTCTTGATTCATTTTTAGCACACGTTGTGGAATAAATTGGGGACCAAGCTGCTGTTTTCTACAACATGTCATCCCCAAACTGATGGACAAACTGAGGTTGTGAATCGAACATTGTCCACCATGTTGAGAGCCATTTTGAAGCACAATTTGAAGATGTGGGAAGAGTGTTTGCCGCATGTGGAGTTTGCATATAACAGGGCGGAACATTCCACCACCAAGGTAAGTCCTTTTCAGGTAGTGTATGGTTTTAACCCCCGTGCTCCTATTGATCTTTTGCCTTTACCTACCACTGAGAGAATACATAGTGATGCTAGAGAGCGTGCTGATTTTATTCGTAAGTTGCATGAAACAACTAAAGCAAATATTGAAAGCATGAATGAAAAGTATAGAATTGCAGGTAGTAAAGGTAGAAAAGAGCTTAAACTTGAACCGGGTGATTTGGTTTGGTTACATTTAAGAAAAGATAGATTTCCTGAGCTACGTAAGTCTAAATTAATGCCAAGAGCAGCTGATCCTTATAAGATTATTGAGAAAATAAATGATAATGCATACAAACTTGAGTTGCCACCCGAGTTCAGGGTTAGTCCCACATTTAACATTGCAGATTTGAAACCTTATTTAGGAGAAGAAGATGAGCTTGAGTCGAGGACAACTCCAATTCAAGAGGGGGAGGATGATGAGGACATCATTTCTTTGGATGTACCAGCTGATCCTCCAACCGTCATGCAAGGTCCAATGACCCGGGCTCGAATGCGTCAACTCAATTTACAGGTGAGCTCATTCTTAAGCGATCTTTTTCATACTTTTGAGAATAGACTACTACCTAATGATGTTATCTTGCTTAGGAATATTGGAGAGGGTCAAGAGGGACTAAGAGGACATGGAGGAGGTGATGATGACCAGCAAGGACGTCCAACACAAGCCGGAGGCCCAGTACAACAAGAATTCGAGTCTGCCTCGGCCTCCAGGACCAGTCTGCCTTAAACTGGTCGCCCAGGACGCATCCGGACTCCGTTTTCGATGATCCACATATGGATGGAAAGCTAATTTGATAAAGAAGCCAATCCAAGTGGTTTAATGTCAAAAGCTGTTTGGAATCAACGGGAATTGTCGAAACAAGTCAGCGTCCAGAATCTGTCAGGGCGCTGCGACACCGTCTTTTGGTCCGTTGGACTATGTATCGAGTTTGGGCCCATTAGGGGTGCGTCCAGGGGTCTTGCACAACCCTAGAGTCTTCATAAATAGCCACCACCCCTCCATTAGGGTTCGGGTTTTGCTTAGATTAATCTGTCAAGAACAGTTTCGCCGGTCATCGGTTTGTGAGACCCCAACTCGTGAGATTAATCATTCATCTCCAATTTGGTTGCTTTCTTTCTCGTTCTTGCTTGTGTTCTTCGTTGCGCAGGCAGGGATTAGCCTTCTTGGTGAGGTCAACCTAGTCCATGACTTGGTTGATAACCAGAGGAGCTGTGGTGCTAAGATTGCAGGGTTCGATCTTTTGATCTGAAGCCGGATCGGTGTCATTCTCTGCCACAACGATAGTTACCATCACCTGATGGAAGATTAGGATCCCCGTCTCCATTAGTAGATGGACAAGAGAAAATAACATTTGGAGATAATTCAAAGGGAAAGGTTAAAGGATTGGGCAAAGTGGCAATATCAAATGATCATCCCATCTCCAATGTGCTCTATGTTGCTTCATTGAGCTTCAACTTGCTATCCGTTGGGCAATTGTGTGATCTTGGCTTCCAATGCTTGTTCATCGAGAAGGAGGTTGTTGTATCCAAGGTAGATGACAATCAAGTGATATTCAATGGATTTAGATACAACAACCTATATCTAGTGGACTTCACCTCTGAAGATGCAAACTCGAAGACTTGTCTATTCACCAAAACAACACTTGGGTGCCTATGGCATAGAAGACTTGCTCATGTTGGGATGAGCTCACTCAAGAAGCTTATGAAGAATGATTTAGTGAGAGCGTTGAAGGATGTGAAGTTTGAAAAGGACAAGCTTTGTAGTGCAAGTCAAGCCGGCAAGCAAGTTGCAAATACTCATCCAACCAAAGCTTTCATGTCAACCACAAGACTGCTAGAACTCCTACACATGGATTTATTTGGACCAACAACATACAAGAGTTTGGGAGAGAATCTCTATTGTCTTGTGATTGTTGATGACTATTCAAGGTATACATGGGTATTCTTCCTTCATGACAAATCTAAAGTTGCATCTTGCTTCAAGAAGTTTGCCAAGAGAGCTCAAAATGAATTTGAAGTGAAGCTCAAGAAGATAAGAAGTGACAACGGAAAAGAATTTGACAACACAAACATTGAAGCTTATTGTGATGAAGTTGGGATCAAGCATGAAGTCTCCGCAACTTATACTCCTCAACAAAATGGTGTAGTTGAGAGGAAGAACCGGACTTTAATCACTCTTGCAAGAACTATGCTAGATGAGTACAACACCCCCGAAGCTCTATGGGCGGAAGTAATCAACACCTCTTGCTATGCATAAAACCGCATATTCCTTCAAAAGTTCCTTGGCAAGACACCTTATGAGTTGCTCAATAGGAAGAAGCCGAACGTCTCCTTCTTTAGGGTGTTTGGTTACAAATGCTACATCTACAAGAAGCAGCAACACCTAGGGAAGTTTCAAAGACGTTGTCATATTGGTTTTCTTGTTGGTTACTCATCAAAGTCCAAAGCATATAGAGTATTTAATCATGCCACTGGCTTGGTTGAAGAAACATATGATGTGGAATTTGATGAATCTAACGGCTCCCAAGGAGCACATGAGAATCTTGATGATGTAGGTGATGAACCATTGAGGGAGGCTATGAAGAACATTTTGATTGGAGACATCAAGCCAAAAGATGATGAAGATGATGTACAAGTCATTGATCAACCTTCTTCATCAAGTGTGCCACAAGATAGTGAAAAAGATGGGAGAATAGAAAATGAAGATACTCATATCTCCCATGAGCAAATGGTGGTACAAGCACAAGATGTTGATGCCCCACAACCTCCTCCTCAAGTGGTCAATAAAAGAAATACACCTCTCCTACAAGATCATCCACAAGATCTCATCATAGGGAGTCCATCAAAGGGTGTAATGACTCAATCTCAAAAACTTACTTCATTTATTGCTTATCACTCTTTTGTCTCTTGCTATGAGCCTACCAAGGTAGAAGAAGCTCTCAAAGATCTAGATTGGATCAATGCCATGCATGAAGAGTTGAACAACTTCACTCACAATGAAGTTTGGACTCTTGAAGAGCGACCTAAAGGTGCAAGAGTCATTGGAACAAAGTGGGTGTTCCGCAACAAGCAAGATGATCAAGGTGTTGTTGTGAGGAACAAGGCAAGACTAGTGGCAAAGGGGTTCTCTCAAGTTGAAGGTTTGGATTTTGGAGAGACCTTTGCACCGGTTGCAAGATTAGAAGCCATCCGTATCCTACTTGCATATGCATCACATCATGAAATGAAACTATATCAAATGGATGTGAAAAGTGCATTTTTAAATGGCTTTATTAATGAACTAGTCTATGTTGATCAACCTCCCGGGTTTGAAGACCCTAGATATCCTAATCATGTTTATAGGTTGTCCAAGGCACTATATGGGCTTAAATAAGCCCCAAGAGCTTGGTATGAGCGCCTTCGGGACTTCCTCATTGAGAAGGGCTTCACCATTGGGAAGGTCAATATCACACTATTCACCAAGAAGCTTGATGGGCATATCTTCATTTGTCAAGTATATGTTGATGATATCATCTTTGGATCATCAAATGAAGACTCATGCAAAGAATTTGGTGAATTGATGTCGAAGGAGTTCGAGATGTCCATGATTGGTGAGCTTACATTCTTTCTTGGTTTTCAAGTCAAGCAAATGAAAGAAGGCATCTTCATCTCTCAAGAGAAATACACTAAAGATCTTCTCAAGAGATTCAAGATGGATGAATGTAAGCCAATCAAGACACCAATGGCTACCAATGGACATCTCGACCTAGATGAGGGAGGTAACCCGGTTGATCAAACTCTCTACCGTTCTATAATTGATAGCTTGTTATATTTAACTGCATCTAGGCCCGACATCATGTTTAGTGTGTGTATGTGTGCTAGATTTCAAGCTAAACCTAAGGAAACACATTTAATAGCCATAAAATGAATCCTTAGGTACCTTAAGCACACACCAAGCATTGGCCTTTGGTATCCCAAAGGAGCTATATTTGAATTAGTTGGCTATTCCGATTCGGATTATGCCGGTTGCAAAGTTGATAGAAAGAGCACATCCGAAGGGTGCCATTTGCTTGGTAGATCACTTGTGTCTTGGTCCTCCAAGAAACAAAATAGTGTGGCTTTGTCCACCGCCGAAGCGGAATACATTGCTGCGGGTGCTTGTTGTGCACAAATTTTATACATGAAACAAACTTTGCTAGACTATGGTGTAGTTCTAAAAAAGGTACCTCTTTTGTGCGACAATGAAAGTACGGTAAAACTTGCAAATAATCTGGTTCAACACTCTCGCACCAAGCACATAGATATCCACCATCACTTTCTAAGAGATCATGTTGCTAAAAATGATATATCACTAGAAGGTGTAAGAACCAAAGATCAATTAGCGGATATCTTCACTAAACCGCTAGATGAGGCTACATTTTGTAGATTGTGGAATGAGCTCAATGTGCTTGACTTTAGCAACTTCACCAAAAATTGAGCTTGTGTTGTCCCTTGCATTCATTGTAATATACAACATGTTTAATTTTTGGCAATACATATAGGGCTTGTCTAACATGGTTAAGATAACCGCTGAAAAGCGTGTGAAGAAGCTTAACCTTGGATCAAACTTGACAAGCAACTAGATTTACTTACAAGTATTGCATATGCATAGATGTTGTTTTTGTCGTTTTGTTCTATTTGCCCTCTTATTGCCTATTTTCTTAAAAAGAATTATAGCCTAAGGCAAAATATTTTGAAAAATATGAGGGTTTGAGAGAGGTCACTCACATCAGTCCCAATTGGTGTTTATTTGGATCTTATTCAAGTTGGGACTTGATTGGGAACAGGCAGCATGAAGGAACTTTGAAGATTTGCTGGAAAAGGACCACCGGACGCTGCACCGGATGCTGTTGTCCATCGTCCGGTCAGTTCACAGGAGGTGAACTGTTGCTGAAGGAGTGACCGGACGTTGTGTCTGTGCGTCCGGTCAGGAAGGGATCCAGCATCCGGTCGTTTGAAGGAGAAATAGGCTGACCTAATCGGACCCTGCTTGCATCCGGTCATGGACCACCGGACGCGTCCGGTCGTGATTCTAGAGGAATTGGACCTCTTTGGAATCGACCGAACGCTGGGTGGTAGCGTCCGGTCGCTACCACCGGAGCATCCGGTCAGTGGATCTCATGCGGCACCAGGACTCTTCCTCCGTTTCCTATTCTGTCGCATTTGGGGTCCTCATTTAACCGCAGCCGTCGTGTTTTTCTTAACCTAACCCCGTACACGGTCATGACCGAGCCCTAGCTAGCGCCGTCGCAGCTCCTCCACGCCTCCCGCGACTGCATGCCACCACAAGCTCGCCGCAGCAGCTCCTGTGCCCACACCGCCGAGCTCCTCGTGCCACCACAACCACGCCGTCGCTGTCCCACGCTGAATCGCCGCCGCCACCTACGCCCTTGTTCCCGCGTGCCTCCCGCGACCCAGCACCACCGTTGGCTCCCCTGCCACCGTGCGCCATCCAGCTGCCGTGCCCTAGCCCTGCCTCCTCGTTGGTAAGGCCAAATCCTTGTTCTCAAATTGCTTCGCTTGTGACCAAGATCAATTTCCAAGCATAAGCATTGATTTCAAATCATCCAGGGCGGCCGATTCATCGAAGTGGTTCACGAACCCTAATCCTAGCCGGTTCCGAGGTTCCCCGCGTGATGTCTCTTCTTTTCTTGGATCGCCGGTTCATCAGGTAGAAAGCCCATCGCCTCAATTTCGTACCTACATTGCTTGCTTCCTAGGGTTTTCTCATCTATTAGATATATTATATTTATTTGTATATCCATCTATTCCATCGTGCAGCAAGTCGGTGTCGTTGAGGTTCTTGTGGCAGTTGTCAGACAACTCCAAGCCAAGCTCGCGAGTACGGATCGAGGCCAAGCCTCGGGAGTGTCAGTTTAACAGTTGATCTTCGTCAGCGGCAGTTCATCCTCTTGTTAGGTTAGATGGCTTGCACGAAGAAGTTGGTAGTGGTCCGGGAGATGACGATCGGAGGCCCCCGCCTCGCCAGCTTGCAGGACCAAAAGGCAAGGCAACAAAGCAAGTTACATCTAAGAAGCGCAAGTACCCCGATGTAGAGACAGCGAGAGCAGCAGCAGTCGCTGAGGCAACAGAGCGTGCCGAGAGAGGTGGTGCTCATAGTGGTGTTGTCATTGTAGATCCACAGCTCACACCAGCACAGAGGGCAGTAGTTGAGGAGGCTAAGCGTCGTCATGGTGGTCCACCTAGGACTGTCATGATGGCAGGATGTCGATTGGCTATTGAGGAGCCTCAACATCAGGGGGAGCCCCAGCAGGAGCCACAACAGTAGCCCCCACCAGCAGAGCCTCAGCCAGCTCAGGAGACTCAGGAGGGTCAGTAGGACGAGGAGACCGAGCAGGCGCCCCAGCTACGTTGCTCTGGTCGTACCAGTGCTACAGTTCCACCGAGGCTAGCTACACAGCGCAGGGGTTCACGCCCACCACCTAGACCACAGGGTCCACCTCCAGTGGTACACCTTGACTTGAGGGCCGCCATGGCCAGACAGGTTCGACAGCTGAGGTTTGTTGAGTTTGAGGTGTGGTTCCCTCCGAGGAGGGATGAGAGAGTAGATGAGGGTTTCTATATGCCACTATAGGAGGATTTCTACAACGCTTATCTCAACAGTGGGGCAGTGTTCAGATCTCAGCGGGTATGCAGTATAGAGTCTATTGTGGCAGCAGCCGAAGAGCATATCCGCCCCTACTTGTCATATTTGCCGGGGTTGTCAGATCTAATTGGCCAGACTAGACTATATGTGCCATCTTGGGTTTGGCAATTTTATGCTTCGCTCTACGTTGACCCACAGTACAACTTCATACACTTTGCATTCAACGGCAGAGACTACAGTGTGATGAGTTTCAAGGCCCGGGAAATATTGAGGCTACTGGATCAGCCTATCAAATTGCATGAGGTATGTTATGGACAGCAGGAGCCTCCCAGGCGTCCTCATGGAGGGATGGTGCCCCCTACAGATCTTGTGCGCCATTACTTCAAGGAGCCTTTTGGTGAGGGGTCAAGGACGAACCCCAGTGACCTTACTCCTATAGCTCGTGTGCTAGAGGCTATCATCCGAAGGACACTACTTCCTAGGTTGGGATACAGAGAGCGTCTGACTCGCCTACAGCTCTAGCTCCTTAATGCCCTGATGCAACAGACCGTGTTCGACATTTGGGACCTCCTTCTATCAGAGATGGAGGATACTACAGCTAAGGGCTTCAAGGGTCACAGACAGCTTCTGTATGCACATTGGATCACCTTCCTGATGCTCAAGTATGTGTAGGTTCAGACCTCTGAGATGGTTGCAGAGTACAAGGGTGCCACCACTGAGTTTCCAGCTTATAACATGGCACAGAGGATCAGGCACAGCACACCATAGGCACCCACTCAGCCCGGCCATCGTCCAGATGTTCTAGAGTCAGCAGCTTAGCAAGACAAGATCATCAGAGGCATAGCCGCTACTGAGGAGGAGCAGCTTGAGGCACAGCAGGAGATGACCGAGTCCAGTGATAGTTCGGATGATGACTATCAGCCGATTCCTCAGATGCCTCCACGCAGACATGATGCAGAGGCCGACAGTTCCAGCTCAGCTCCACCTGCACCACAGACAGACCCTGCTTTGATTGCTATTCTTGAGCGGATGCAGCAGGATCAGGCACGACAGGCACAGGGGACCGCTGCCAACTTTGCACAGTTTCAGGCTCGTCAGGACGAGTTCTAGCGGCAGCAGCAGCTCCTTCATCAGCAACAGTTACTTATGCAGCAGCAGCTCATGGGATTTATGCAGCATGTAGTAACAGCACTTGGGGCCCCACAGCCACAGCCTTTGCCCTAGCTTGCTCAGCTTGCCACCACCATGACGACTCTAGCAGTACAGCCCAGTGGGCTTCAGAGTCAGGGATAGCCTCCAGCTCCATTTGCTTCACCTACAGTTTAGGTGTCCTAGTGGTTGTCCTCACCAGTGGTTGCCCCACAGTTCACACCATATCATATGGGCTTCTCACCAGATCAGTCATCCTCGCTATTTGTGCCTGACACGTCAATCTCCAGGAGTCTTGGAGCATCCTTCAGCGAGTTGACCGGCATGCCTACACCGCCTCATATGCATGCCGCTGGTCCTTCTATAGCAGCTCCTGTCGTCGTGACTACTCAGAGGCTCCCTTCTTCTGTCGCATCTTTAGATCCTACGACAGACATCCTAGTAGCATCATAGGCAGCACCTACCCCAGCTCAGACCCAGACCGCTTCAGTGACACTTCCTGCCATAGAGGGTCAGTCAGTATAGAGCTCAGGGTCAGATGATGATGGCGCCCAGTTCTAGCTTGCTCCTTGTACCTCAGCGCCCGGCTCATCCGCTGTAGCCCTGCCGACCGACCCTTAGGTTTTGGTGTTTGACGCAAAAGTATGTAGACTCAGGGGGAGCATGATCTAGGGGGAGCTAGTTATCTAGTATTAGCTTATTATATACATTTGGAGTTTTATCTGTGTGATACACCACTATTACTTTTATGCATTCATGTGTTACTTTCATGCATATTATTATATCTATGTGATAGTGATATCTATGTGATTGTGATATATGACATGTGTGCTCTCTACTTTACATTATTTATATGTCATATCACTTGTGTTATGCTCATTTGCCTTTGCTTCCGCGTTTATACTTCGATGCAAATGAGCGTTGTTACTTGTACTCATGCTTATTTCATATTCTTTGAGTACATTGTGTTGGTTTGGGTCATATAAGCTTGACTAACACTTTTGTTCTTATCGACAAAAGCTTATATGAACCAAGCCTGTCAAAAACCTCACTCTTTCACATACTCGAGGTGGTATTGTCATCAATCACCAAAAAGGGGGAGATTGAAAGCATCTAGGCCCCTAGCTGGGTTTTGGTGATTAATGACAATACAAGATTACTATGACTAATGTGTGTTTTGCAGAGGCAATTAAGTTAGGTCATGGTAATAGAGATCAATTGGGCAATCGAGGTGGTCATGCCCCTACGATGGAAATTGTTTCGATTTTCAAAGGATGGATGACAAGGTTAAGGATGACTAGTTCTAAGTGTCGATTGGAGTTGGAGTGAAACTTAAAGTAGTTTAGGACTTTGTTTTTTTCCTTTGGCCATACTATTAAGGGGGGTATGGATGGGTAGCTTGACCTAGGTGAGTCTAGTGAGTTAGGTGTGGTGCACACTTGTTAAAACTAGCTCTAGGTAGCTCCTATGAATGCCTAAGATCCTTTGGAGCAAACTTCATTCACATATGTTCGAGAGTTGGAAGTGAATGGAGGGTCAAATGTTGACCGGACGCTGGCTCCGGTGCGACCAGACGCTGGCCGCAGGGTCCGGTCAGTTCATTTGATCAAGAGACTATGTTCGGTGCGACCGGACGCTGGAGTGGACAAGTGACCGGACGTTGAGAGGCAGCGTCCGGTCGACTCTAGTAAGATTCCAAAGAAGGGAATCTACGACCGGACCCTAGAGGTTCAGCGTCCGGTCGAGTACAGTAAGGTTCCAGTAAGGGTTTAATGCGACCGGACACGTCCGGTCAGAAGTGACCGGACCCTGCCAGCGTCCGGTCAACACATTGTCATTGGAATGCGGGTTGAACTGACCGGAGCGTCCGGTCAACACGACCGGAGCGTCCGGTCACCCCGTAGAAGCTCATAACGGTTCGTTTTTCAGGCTGCCTTATAAATAGAAGCTCCACTCGTGTGTGGAGTCACTTTTGCTCATTCCAACAGCTGAGAAATACGTTTGTGAGTGCCAAGAAGAGCAAGGTCCTAGTGAGGTGATTGAGATTCATGAATCCAAGAGAGTAGCCTCATTAGTCAATCAAGAGTAGACAAGTGTGCATCCATCTTCTCATTAGGCTTCGCATGGTCAAGTGAGAGTTCGTGCTTGTTACTCTTAGTGATCGCCATCACCTAGACGGCTTGGTGGTGATTGGGAGCTTGGTGATCACTCGTCGGAGCTTGTGGGTGACCCAACTCAAGTTGTGAGCGGCTTTGGGTGATTCGCCGCGACGGAGCGTCGAAGAATCAACCCGTAGAGAGCACTTGATCCTTGCGCAGATCAAGGGGAGCTACACCCTTGCGCGGGTGCTCCAACGAGGACTAGTGGGGAGTGGCGATTCTCCGATACCTCGGCAAAACATCGCCGCGTTCCTCTCTCTCTATTTACCTTGAGCATTTACTTTGAGCATTTACTTTAAGCAATTCAATACTTGTTCTTACATACATAGAATTGCCATGCTAGAGTAAGTTTGGAACATAGGTTGCAAGTCCTTTGTGCGTTAGATTAATAGAAACACTTTTCTAGGCACAAGGGGTTAATTGGGCTATCCGTAGGATTTGATTATTGCAAAAAAATTTAAAATTAGCCCAATTCACCTCCCCCCTCTTGGGCATCTTGATCCTTTCATTATGAACTTTGCTTTTTTAAAATAGAGCCGGCAGGAGAGCTGCCTATTGTATTAAAAAGAAGAGAGCCTAGAAAGGCACTGTACAAACATATATAAATGTGATCAAGTGGGCAAAAGCCAGACACGCCCCACCTCAGGTGGCCTCAAATCACACGCGCAATAATAAATTGGAGATATGCTTTGCTCCCGCCATTACCCACAAGTCAGCCTCTTCCTTGATCTTCTAGGGGAGATGCATTGGTGTGGATTCTTTGCGCTCAAAGATTCTTGCATTTCTTTCATTCCACACCTCCCAACAAACAAGAATGATAATGGGGCGCAGTCCTTGCCTCACCGTCGAAGGTGTTCGATCTAGGTTTTCCCACCAAGTTTGTACGGAGTCTCCTAGCACCCAGACAGAAGGTTGCAGGTGTTCGTTGCCTAGCCACATTGCAATGTCCTCCCAAATGCACGAAAGAAATGGATATCGGAGATTTCTTTTTGCCGATATAAAACATTTTTTTAGGCGCATCATGAAAAGGTCTATAAAGTAGAGTTTGTAAGCCTGTGACGCCGTGCTCTCCGTGACTGATAATTTCACAAATTTTGCTTTTTGGATTAACTGTAATTTTAACGTTGATATTTAATTTTTACAGTATTGTTATCTCATCGTGCGATCTGTGTGTTTTTTATATAAATTGTTAGCTATCCCGAGTTTTAAGCTAAGGACAATTGCCGCAAGAAGTTATAAGCCTAGTTATTCAGACCGGACCGGACCGGCGGTTGGACCGCTAAAAGACCGAACCAGAGCTTAGACCGGTCCGGTTCACTTAAAAGACCGTCTGTGCAATCGAACCGCTAAAAATCGGTTGAACCGGCCGGTTTTTTACGGAACCGGCGAACCGGGTGGTTCCATGCGAACCGGCCGAGTCGATGCTGGTAGTCAGCGTGTGTCACTGCGCCTGCTCCTAATTGGTCCCCGGGTGACGGGCGCATGCGCCTGCGCCTGCCACAGTGCCACTGTTGTGGGTACGTCCCGCTGCGGCCCCCGCCTGGTTGTTACTGCCGCAGGTGTTCACGCATCACGCTTTGGAGAGGATGTGTGTCCCGTTTGAATTTTGGTGGCTGTGACGTCACCAAATTAAATATATAATACATATATTAAATAATATGTATAATATATAAATTTCAAATTTTCATATCTTTTTCATACTAGCTCCAAATTAGACAAATAATATATCTATTTTGATTACCACAACGAGCTCTTTGCAATGGTGCACTTATATTTAGCATTTGAGATTGTTCTGCATTTGTGATTTGTGAATATTTCAATTACTATTCTATTTATTCTGTTTTGAATTATCACAATGAGATTATTCTCACACTTGATGTTTTGAATTAATTTGCATGTATGAATCTTATGGTTGAACAATTAATTTGTGTTGTTCCATCTATAAATTATTAATTATATCATATATATATATATACATATACATATACATCGGTTCATTATATTTCTGGCCGGTTTGATTCAACGGTCCAAAACAATTGAACCGGCAGTTCAACCAGTTTTAAACGGTTGGACCAGTGAACCGACAGCCTCGCCGGTTCGATCTCCGGTCCGGTCCTAATAACTTGGGTTATAAGTGCCTCTCTAGCAACTGTGGTTGCCGCCTAGCCTCATCTAACATCATTAGCCATGTGGGTGTCACATCTAGTTTTAAGCTAAGGGCAAAAATGAATGGCAATCACATGTTTGTATATCAGAATTAGTTTATTTATATATAGGATAATTTTAGTAGTGGTACATGGTAACATAGCAATATCATTACATAAACGATAAACAACGATATAAAAGTAGACGTACGTATAAAAGAAAAGTAGACAAACTTATTTTATTCTTCTTGAGTGGAACGAAACTTCTCATATGTAGTTGAACTAGATTACACCAGCCTAATACGGAGCATCGAAATCATTGGCGTTATCCTCGGCAAAACCCAAGTTAGCTACAACGTCTGGGAGCAAGGGGGGCACGTTACTACACAAAATATTGTTTTATAGTCATCTCCTATTTTTCCAAAAATAATTCACTTAGCAAACCACATCTAACTACAGCGAGCAGCACTATAGCATAAATACTACTCTCTCCATACTAAAAAATGAACGTGTTGTTCACTTGACTTATAAGTCATACTTTTTCAGCTAACGAATAGTATTTTTCTCTCACAACAAATCAGCCAACAGTATATTCAGCCATGGCTTATCAGCCAAGCGAACAGAGTGTTCGTTTTGGACAGCGACACGGTCTCCAAAGCATAACTTTGACTATTTATTTTTATAAAGATATTTATCAAAAAGTGATATATGTAATTTTTTATGAAAGTATTGTAACACCTCTGGTGTTACAAACTTGCTTAGCACCGAGATTTAGACATAAGAGGATTTACCGAAATGATTTTCTCGGATTTTAAAATTTAACTTATGTTTGAAAGTGTCAATTTGGCGAATTATATTGAACAACGGGTTAATTAGTTCCTAGATGTTTTGTTTCTACGAGTTAGTATGACGTATGGACTAGTGTATGAAATACGTATTGGTTGGACTTAGTTAGATTTAGGCATATTAAAAATTACGGTAAAAACGCTAAAGGTTGTTAGTTCTAGCTAAGTTATTATTCTCTCTAAGTCGGAAACGATAGTAGACAAAGCCATTTTGGCATTCGATCTCCAACAAAAAATGGTTAAGCACTACATCTATATTTTCGTACGATCGGTTGCAGTCAGGTGTATACTAGGACATGGTGCAGGTCGTAGTTACGTTAGAGTTACGATGCCCACGCAAACATTGACCGAACTTTGTTAGAATGTGTTGAGGGCATGTCATTGGTGCTCTGTCCGTGAACCGGCGTTCTGCGCAACCCCACCTAACCACGGAGGAGCTGGTTGCCTTCGCTATCCCGTCACGCTGCGGCTGTTTGCCTGCGCCACTGTCCTTCACTCTTTCTCTCCTTCGTTAGCGTCTTGTCTGAATTTTAATGGGAGCACATGGCTCTGTCGTGCCCACGCCCCGCTAAGCGCCACCGTCCAACTGCCAATTCTGTCACCTCACCCTGCATGCACTACCAACCCACGTGCGCTCTGCCCCCAGCGTGTCTGTTTGCCTACGTCATTGTCCTTCTCTTCCTCGCTTGCGTCGTGTCTGAGTTTTTAATGGGAGCGCCGGCCGAGCCATCCAGTGGCAGCAGGTCCTTGCTTCTTTGCCTACCCCTTGCGCTCGGTACCTGGGCGTCCGCACCCTTGACCTGCACAACCACACCACCACAGTGACAGTGCCGCCGTCGTCGGTCCACCTCACACCCCTTGGTTCCTCCCGTTGCTCCTCGGTGCGCCCGTGCCGCAGCGCCCGGTCAGACCGTGACCTACCCGCTGCCCCACAGCACGCCATTGCCACACCCGCCTCCCTGCACCCTACTGCCCCGCGCGAGCACCCGCCCTAGAGCACCGCTGCTGTGGCCATGCTGTCCGTGGCCTGGTCCCTCACAAGCGTGCGCGAAGCTCCCTTGGTCCCGCGCTGGAGCCGCAGCCCAGCTCCTGCTCTTCCCCGGCTCGCCACCCGCTGCTTGCCTCGGCGAGTCGGCGCACGCCATGCCACTACCTCCCCCCCCCCCCGATGCGTTGTGGCCGCCACCGCTCGGCCGCATACTCCTCCCCACGCATGTGCGCCCGCCATCACGTCGAGCTCTACGACCGCCTTCGCCTGTAGCCGTGACGGTCACCGCACCACGCCGCCTCCCTTCGCATCTGCTGCACCGTTGCCTGGCTCCCCGCATGAGTGCGCGTGCCCCGTGGCCTCGCGCTGGTCCGCAGCTCTCATGCCGCTGCTCCTCCCGTTCCCTCACCGGTGGGTTTCCGCCACCGCCGTGCCTTTCCCGACCGGGATTGACCGCCGGCCGGTACCCTCTGCTCCGTGCTCTATTTTTGGGAGAGAGAAAAGGTGAGAAAGGTAAGGAATAAAGTTCTTCAGGGTTCTCAATGCAAAGATCAGCGACTATCCTAAAAAGTGTTTGGTACTGTAGGTTAGTTTCGAGATAACCCAGGGGCCTATTCGCAAAGTGGTACCGCTGTCGCCCGTGTTGGGCTGCGCTCGCCGCGTGTGGACCGGACTATTGGGCCGCTCGCCCTGCGCCTCCGTGGCCGTAGCCTACTCGCCGCCTGCGCCTGGGCCTAGTGCCGCGCGCCTTGCTGGGCCACTCACGCCCGCGCGTTGTGCCAGCCTATGGCCGCTGCGCCTAGGACCGAGTCATGCTGCCTGCTTTGGTCCATCTGTGCCTAGGCCACGCCACGCCTGGGCCGGCTGTGCGCGGACTCCCGCCTGGGCCACCGCGTCCTTTACCGCGCTGCTAGGCTGCGTCTGGCCAGCAGGTCGCGCGCGTGTCTGTGGGCGGAGCCAAGCCACTGGCCCTTTTAGTTTTCTAAAGCAATTGTTAATTTAGTTTTGTAAATAAACTTGTAAAATTCATAGTAACTCATATAAAAATCATAAAAATGCTAAACTAATTTTGTTAGTCTCCTAAAATCATGATCTATCTGCTAGTATATTTTGTTCACATAGTTTGATAATATTCTTGGAAGCTATATAATTAATTTGAGATACTTAATATTGTAAAAATATAAACTCATAGGAATTGTTGTGATAAATTGGTAATAGTGTTGGATATAAAATTTTTACAGTAGGTTTCTAGCAATATTAGCTGCTCACTATAATTTTTGTAGCTATAGAATAATTAGTTTACTAGATAGATAATGATGCCCTTTTTTGAATAAAGATTAAATTGATATAATGGAATAAATAAACAACTTGGGTTTGTATAACTAAAATAATTATTGGAAAATAACGCCTTAATCGACAACATGGATATGTAGCCTAAGTACGGTCATCGTTAGAACTAGCTCGTTAACTTGAGAGGCGTAAATCATATTTTTACGAGTCACGATTGCAGTCGATTAATTACGTCTTTGTATTGTATCGCATTGCATATCATAATAGGGACGTCGATGGATCATGGGGTCATCGAGAGTTGTTGGAGAAATGGTGCTTTTGGAGATCGTGTCACCATGTTGGAAAGCTAACTTCTGATTATATTTTACCCAGGCAAGCCCTAGTGCATAACCCTGACTTTTCTGCACTTTAAATTATATTTGTACATTAAGTTTTAAGGAGTTGAATGAAACCCACTTGCATATATATATATATATATATATATATATATATATATATATATATATATATATATATATATATATATATATATATATATATATATATATATATATATATATATATATATATATATATATATATATCCTATGAGTCTTACTAGTATGACAGGATCGTGTAGAATGCTATGCTATAGGACTTCGGTAAAAGTCGAGTGATTGTCTGTCCCTCGCGAGAGATAGAAAATGTACTACTGTATTATTATCACTTGGAAAATATAAATGGTGGAAAGGAAAAATGATGAACGGGTAGGGATATGGTTAGGGTATTGGTGGGTGTAAGAGATTGTGTCATGCGGCCAATGGGGCATGGCTTGGTTACACTATTTTCCCTGTCTATGTCGGTTAAGAATCGGTCATTGCATTGGACTCTAGGCAAGTCACAGACTTATTATCCCAAGCACATACTTGGGTATGGGCGCAGGGAAGACTTGTTACTCTCTTGTCATGGGTTTTGGCTCTTTCCGGGATGACTGTCATGGTGGTTTTGGGTAGGAGGTCCTTGCACCGCACTAAGTCTGGGACTTAGGGGCGGAGGCTTGGAGTCCTAGTTTAGACGGGGACCTAGACCCTATGATAGGAGGGTAGTAGGTTGGTCATGCTTTTGCTTGGGGTACAAGCGGGGCATGTGTTTTGGGGGTACCCAGCTAGAGGCATTGATTCATGAATCGCTGGGCAATCCAGTACGGCTTGTCTATGGTCTAGCACCGTAGTAAGATCTAGAAGATGAAAGATAGTAAAAGGAAATCTGATTGCTTAGCACCTACTTGAAAGTAGCACATATGCTTACATAGACTAGTTAGTTAATGAACTAATGCACTACTAATAAAAATCGAATATAAGGACCCACTTTTAGTAATGCTCCCGCAGATGCAATAAATCCACAAGCTAGATAGCCTTGCATATCCTTGGAGTCTTTTCTTTCCTCCTGTCGGGTAAGTCTTGCTGAGTATAATTGAGTACTCAGGGTTTTATTTCCCCCTATTGCCGATGACAGGTGGAGGATAGAGCTAACCTTTCTGTGTGGATTCCTCCTGGTGGGCTCAGAGAGGATTTCTTTACTCTGCGATCATAGTCTTTATTTATAACTCTCACCAAATATTTTTATAAACATAAGTTTTATAATCTATTGTCATGGTTTATTTATCAATGCGTCATCATGCCATGAATAACTATTTATTTCCGCTACAATTCTGATCATATGTTTATATTCCGTTGTTACTTTAAATTATTCATAACTCTGATAACATGTTCATATTCCGCTATTATAAATAATAAATATTATACTCTGTTGTTATATGAAAAGTGATGTAAGAAATGGTTTAAATGTTGTAAGCTTTATTCTCTCATTTGTGATCCTGATGGAAAAATATGGATTTTCGGGTTCTCCCTTGGGGTGTGCCCGACAGAACTGTGTAATTTGGTGTTCTTCCTGGAGTGCTTAGTGTCTAATGGAAGACGAGCACTCCTAGGAGGCATTAGATTAGGCGGTTCTACCACAAGTATTTTTCAAGACAAATCTATACATATGGTTTTCACATTTCAAAACTTAAAAATTATTCATGATTTATATTACCAATGTTTGA
Source organism: Miscanthus floridulus (assembly GCF_019320115.1). Classification (NCBI taxonomy): domain Eukaryota; kingdom Viridiplantae; phylum Streptophyta; class Magnoliopsida; order Poales; family Poaceae; genus Miscanthus; species Miscanthus floridulus. The sequence goes on from NC_089584.1 coordinate 29,514,990, forward strand.
CCCAAGCCTTGTCTAAAACGACTTCATTTTTTAGTATCGAGAGAGTACACCTGAAAATTCATTTTTGGAGGTGTTTCACCTAACAAAACTGATTTTACACTACCGGAATGAGAAAGTTTGTCGTGTGCCCATGGCACACGGCGAAGCCCAAAAATCACTCGGCAAAGCCTTTGCCGAGTGTTACACTCGGCAAACCGCACTCGGCATACATAGAGTCGGCAAACATTTCTTTGCTGAGTGTTTTTTATCGGACACTCGGCAAAGACTTTGCTGAGTGTTTTTTAGGCACCGACACTTGGCAAAAAAAACAAAAAATATAAAAAAAATTGCCGCCGCCGCCACCACAACGCGGCTCGCCCGCCGCCACCGCCACCTCGCGGCTTGTCCCGCCGCTGCTCGCCACCACCACCACGCGGCTCACCCCGCCGCAGCTCGCCCGCCACCGCCACCACGCGGCAAGCCCCGTCGTTGCACGCCCGCTGCCGCCACCATCGCCCGGCTCACCTGCCGCTTCCCGCCCAGCCCACCGCCGACGCCGCCACCTGTGCAAAAAAAGATGGAGAGGGAGGGAGATGAGGGGAGAGGGAGGGAGATGGCGGCGCCAGGAGGTAGGGAGGGGTTGCCGGCGGCGGGAGGGAGGGGAGGGGGCGACGCCGAGAGATGAAGGGGAGGGGGCTGTGGGAGAGGGAGGGAGCGAAGGGGGCGACGACGCTGGGAGAGGGATGGGAGGGTGGGAGGGAGGGGCGATGGCCGGCTGCTTTTATAACGTGCCGAATTTGCCAAGTGTCGGATCAAGGGCTTTGCCGAGTGTTAGATCACAGCACTCGGCAAACTAATCTTTGCCGAGTGTCTAGGATTTGGGGCACTCGACAAATATATTATTTATTTTTTATTTCCTTGTTTTTCATAACATGTTTTTCCTTTTTTGTTCGATGTACTTTGAAAATACCTTGTCAAATTGACTCAACAATATATATATGATTTTCTACGAATATGATTCTATTATTTTATGCAGTTACAACTTAAATTTAATTTATATCAATTAAAATTCTATAATTGCACTTAATAAATTAAAATTATCAAACGCATCCAAAAATTTACCAAAATTTCAGATGAAACAATCTATGTTCTCTATTGCCTATACAAAAAGTTTTGAAGTCAAACCCCAATTCGACCGTCACTTTGACTCTAAATCTTACCGATTCCTTCTCAACGCTACGATTCTTTTTCTCAGATGTTTCGGTTTGTAAACATTGTATGTGACAAATTATACGAAACCTTCTCAATTTTTTACCACAGCCTCCACATATGATATCATCACATCATGACAAATCTCATGATTTTCAGACTTTGTTTGTTTTTTTTAGAATTTAAAAATCATTCGACCACACGTTCGTGGTCGTGTTTCCTGAACAAGATGTTCAAAATTTCTTTTTATTTTCGGGTAAGGCCTCACACTGGACTTAATAACATGAATATTATTTTTCTACTCATTTTATTCTATTATTTGAATCACTTAGAGTTAAAATTTGACTTATACAAAAAAATCCTAGAAATACAATAAATTAATTAAATATAGCAAATAGATCCACAAATATACCAAATTTTAACATGGAATACCACTTGTTGTATGTTGAGAGTAGAAAAAGTTTCATGGTAAGAAGAGAAAAAAAATAAAATTATTTACCGAGTGACAAATAGTTACACTCGGCAAACATATTTCTTTGCCGAGTGTCAGACAGTTACACTCGACAAACATATTTCTTTGCCGAGTGTCTAGTTTTGCCGAGTGTTTTTTTTTTCTAGTTTGTCGAGTGTCGAACTTTGCCGAGTGTTTTTTGCATCATTTGTCGAATGTATTTATTTTGCCGAGTGTTTTTTTGCAACACTCGACAAAGGGTTTGTCTGCCGAGTGCCCAAGAAAATACACTCGGCAAACATAAAAATACTCGGCAAATAGCCAGTTTCCGGTAGTGTTAGAAATGTGTTTATTTTCAGGGGCAGTTGTATTAAAACAAACACACCTATAAATATGATTTTCAGAAGGAATTCTCTTACAACACACGCCCCTAAAAACATGACTGATATTTATTGGTGCTCATTTAAGAGCACCACACCTAGAAACATTGTTTTCAGAGTTTGTTGTACTTCTAGACCTACCCGTCTATAGAAATTTTGAGCACGAACCAAAATTCAAGCTAGACATGTCAGGCTCTCTCCTCGCCTTAAAAAGTATCGCCGACTGTCGATCTAGGGCCTGTTCGCTGGTTGGTTCTGGACTGATAAGTCCGGCTGGTGCTGGTTTGTTATAAGAGAAAAACATTATTGGCTGACTGATAAGCCCTGGTTGAAACCAACAAACGAACACGCTGATAGACTTCTCTCTCCTCCATTATCTCTCGTTGTCTTATCTCTTCATTCTCCTGTGATTTTTCTCACTTCTTAACTATCTTCCTTATTCTTTTGCAAGGGGCCATGGATTGGACATGGAGATGCTTGCGCGAGGCACAACAGAACTCTAGGTAGGCACAACATGGATATGTGCGGCAGGGACCTGCTCGAGCGGGTAGCACCGCCTAGCGTGGCATGGCATGAGCGGCATCGCACGGCAACGACATGGCGCGAGTTAGCCAAACGCGGCGTAGGCGAGCTAGCCAGGCATGACAGGGCCTAGGGTACAGATTTCACCGGGTATCCTGCTCCACATCACTGTCCCCGATCTCGGGTACAGATTTCGCCCGTCCCCGTCCCTAGCAGATACCCGACGGGTACTACATACCCGTTACTAGGAACGATGATGGCGGGGCCAGAGACCTTTCTTCTTCATAGGTGGAGTTGGAGACGGAGCTTCCTTGGTGGTAGGATGGGCGGCTAGAGAGGGATGGTCTTCATTGATCGTTTTCGCAAGGATCTGAATCCCCCATTACTTCATCGGTGGCGTGCACGGAGTTCTCTCGATCTCTGACTTCCACTCTTGTTGGTGAGGAACTAACGAGCGGCTGGGCGGAGAGAGTAGAGAGACGAGAGAGAGAGGGCTAGTCTGGCGGAGTGGAGAGATGAGAGAGAGGGCGGCGGGCGGCGACGCGCTTCGCTTCGGCCTTCGAAGGATTCGGCGGCTGAGGATGGGGAGGAGAAATAGAATCCTAGATTTTTAGGGAACACAGGCCTTATATATGATTGCTCAGACTTAGGCCAAAATACATGTATTGGGCTTCTTTAGATCTATATTCATAGCTATTGTACTAGTTTCTGGGTTCCCCAACGGGTAACGGGGACGGGACCAAGAGAGCGTGCTCTTACCCGGCTTACCCGACGGGGAACATATTTTGCCCGTTAAGAACCCCGCGTGTACTGATTTTGTCCATACCTTTCCTCTAATGGATCAAATCCCCATTAGGTATCGGGGCCGTTGCCATTCTTAGGTGCGAGTTAGGCGGTGGTTGGTTCCAGAGATTAAAGTTTAGTCCATGTCATATCGGCCGTTCATATGCTAATTAGGAGGACTAAACACGAGTTAATTATAAAACTAATTACACAGACGGAGACTAATTTACGAGATAAATCTATTAAGCCTAATTAATCCATCATTATCATATATTTACTGTAGCACCATATTTTCAAATCATGAACTAATTAGGCTTAATAGATTTATCTTGCAAATTAATCTCAATTTATGCGGTTAGTTTTATAATTAATCTATATTTAATACTCTAAATTAGCGTTCAAACATCCAATATGACAGATACTAAAATTTAGTCCGTAGAACCAAACACCAAACACCCCCTTAGCCAAGCACGGCGTAGACGAGCTAGCTAGTCAGGCATGACGGAACCTTATGGGTCTACGTGTTATACGGCTTTCTTCTAGCCTGGTTAGGAAATAAATTAAGACAAACCTGTTTGATTGCCTATACTATCTTGTCTAGCTAATATCGAAGTAAGTTTATTTGGTTGACTGGTTTGGCTTGATAATGTTATCTCTTCTTTTTTGAGCAGGTAACTTCTGTCACCCTTGAGGCAATTCATGGAACAAGTGTTGAGCGCCACTACTTTGCAAATCAGATCAGGGGAGATGGCCGGCGTGGCTGATTCCGGGCGACGGGACATGCACGAATCGGAGGAGAGCAAGGATTCGAGCCACCTGTGCACTGAGGCCGCGACGGCCGGACGAGGCGGCGATGAAGTCCACGAGGATAGGCGCCCACAGAGAAACTCGTGCTCCAGTGCCGCGTCCGACGCGATGACGCTCGGCTCGCTGGCAGCACAGCCTCGGATGTTCTCGTCGCCGCTGCCTCGCTGGTTGCGAATTTTTTTTTAATTTTAATTCTTTTTAATATACTTTTAAATCTAACATTGTCGGTTTTTTAAAAAAACTAACACTTTTGACCGCGTCTATTGTCCTGGCGCGGCTAAATACCTGTGCCGCGCCATGCATGGTGGCGCGGCACAGGGCTGACGTGGCGTGGGCCGGTCCGGGGGGCCGCTGACGTGGCGGGTCTTGCCTCGCCACCGACCCTGGCACGGCAGTGCCGCGCCCTGTTGCGTGGCGCGGCTGGACCAAACATACCGCACGAGCAGCCACACCACCTGGCCGCTGCGCCTGCCGCCGGCCCGGGCTATCTGGATGGTAGAATCGAAACGCATCGCACCCGTATTTTGTTGAGTTTTTTTCACGGCCGAATAGAGAATTTGATAAGCCAATGATTAGTTTTTCGTCTTTCATAATACGGTTATGCACCACTTTAACTAATCAATTACAAAAAAATTGCCACCGATGTCCAGATACGCCGGGACTGTCGGTTCCCGAACGCAGGGTACTTAATCTCGTAGGTAGTGCTGCCGCGACTCAAAGAAACGAATAAGAAGCAAGTTGACAAGCTGCCACATAACATATTCATTGTTTTGACATAAGTTTGACATAACATAACCAAATAACCCCGCAAGTTTCGGATGTCAATATTCGTTTGACCTAAACAAACTAAGACCCAGGAGTGTAAGGATCCCTCGGACGCCTCTGTCTCTTTGGATTTGTTGGCAACACATTGGGAGTGTAGCCAACATCGGTATGGTCGCGTCGACGGTACGTACGGCTCGTACCCTGCAGGTATATGATACGCACGATTACTTATAATTCTTTATGATCGTTAGTTCATGGAGCCTACGTATTGAAACAAACTATCTTTGTTAGTACCTATGAGGCTCCTTGGGTGCTAAACAGGGCATCACCTAGCTGAGACATGTCGATCTCGTCCTACCGGTCGTGCTGTCCACGGAAGCCCGGGGGTTCGTTGTCGTCGTCATCGTCCTCCTCCTCGTCCTCGGTTGCAGGGTCCTTCACAGCGCTATGATGTGGTGGTGTACGCACCGCGAAAGTGGCACCCTGTGTCATCGGCTGAGAAGAGCTGGCTGGTGTCCTCAAAGAGGCTGAAGACGTGTCACCCGACTGCGTGGGGAGTGACGGTTCCTCATAAGGAGTGTCCATGCAGCTCAACTTCTGAGCTAGCTTCCTGCAGCTCTTCTTCACCTTCTACATAAATAGACGTTAAAGTTAGTTCATTACCTAAACGCATATACAATAAAGAAATATTTTCGAAACGGACAAGTTTATGTTTACCTACACAAAAGCCGCGAGAACGCCTGGCCCCTGCCCTCTAGACTCGTGAAGCCGGAATGCTGCTTCGTTGGACAGCCTTGACAATTGTGTCGCCTGGGTACAGAAACGCGGTTGGACAGTTTTAGTACACATACTTAATATCAAAAGGATAACAAATTGTACCATTCAAGTATCTTACCATGTATCTTTGAAGCGGGGCTCTCTGTAGCTGTGTGTCCTCCCTAGTGGTAACGTCGTACACATCTTCGATGACATCTTCCTCCGAGTCCTCGTCAATCGCCACGTCAGTGTACGAGGGCTTGATATGTGTTCTCATAGACCTGTGAAACCACCGCAGGTACTCGTCGAAGGTGTGCTGGTCGTGTGGAGGACCCGCAAGGACCGCATATGGTACCCTGGTCTGCCACAAATGAATGTACGAGCTGTGTGTCACGCGCCAATCATTGGTCTTGTACCTCTTCCTACGGTCAAACCTGCAACAAAACGATATTAGTTGTACCAAACACACATCTGAATTGTAGCATTGTTATTAATCGATAACGCACCGGTGCAATACTTGATTAGTGGAGTAAAGCGGTGGTGGACAGCCTGTCATTCTTCCAAACTGTTTGCAGACCCGGATGGGCAAGTGAATCTCGACCACATGGAAGACAATAAGAGGGACGTCGCAGCGATACTCATGTGACTCGTCCCTAGTGACATAACTCAGATAGTTTTAGAGCTCCGAAGAATCCCAAGGACACCAAAACACCTGAAATTTCGTAATTGTGTTAGGTTATGATACAGTGTATATCGAAGAAGACACTGCTACGATAGTATAGAGAGCGTAACCTGGTGCTGTGTTAGGACGTCGAGACCGTCCGTATACTCCCTGTACTTGCGCCACGTATTCCCTCTAACTAACTGTGCTTCCGTCCAGATATACAGAGCTGTAGGGAGTGTATCATGCCTGTTCCATTGCTGCATTGAACACGATAATGAATTAACAACAAATAATCTCATCATATATAACTGCATGGAAGAATATAATGAACCGAAGTACTTACCGGTAAACCATTATTAAGGGGCCTCCCAACAGGTAATCGTTCCCAACACCAAACCTGGAGCAGGTAGGAGCAACCCCCAAGGTTCGCATGTCCTACGGGCGCCACAGATTAGGGCGCGGCACTGCCGCGCCAGGGTCGGTGGCGCGGCAATACCCGCCACGTCAGCGGCCCTCCAGGTCGGCCCACGCCACGTCAGACCTGTGCCGTGCCACCATGCATGATGCGGCACAGGCATTTGGCCGTGCCAGGGCAATAGGCGTGGCCAAAAGTATTAGTTAAAAGAAACGACAGTGTTAGATTTAAAATTATATTAAAAAAAAGGGTTAAAATTTTTAAAAAAAATCCCGGTTGCCCACCATCTCCTCCACGAAGCCGGTGTGGCAGTGAGGGCACTTCACCTCTTCGATGCACAGCTCGGGCCGTATGATCAGCGAGCACATGTGGCAGTAGTACCTTGAAGCTGCGCCGGATTCCTCTCCCATGTCTTTCCTTCCCTCCGCCTCCTTGCTCAAGAAGACAAATGCTGCCGAGGGTGAGGAGCTCGCGGGCGCCGCTCGTACGGGAGCCACGCGGCGAGCACGGCGCGCCGGTGCGGCCGGGCTCGCTCGACTCGGCCCCGCTCGCCTCTGCTCACCGGCGACGGAGGACGCCGAGGATGCTCTCCGCTACCGACTCTATCTACGCCGGTTCAAAATCAGGCTGCAAGCTCCAATAACCCCGCCACCGCGTGCCAGGACTGCGTCGATGAGATTCGGGGCCCCTGCCACACACGTGCGACCCCGCCTCGAGCGACCCGGCGACCCTCGCCGCGAGCGAGGAGGAGCTGGAGGAGCGGCGCGTGAGCGTGGATGTCGTGGAGGAGTAGCGGCGCGCGAGTTCGAGTGGCGGAGGAGGTGCAGGTGCGGCGGCGTACGATGGTTCCGCGGGGGTGACGAATTGAAGCGCCCGGAGGTGAACCGAACCTTAGCTCGGGCTGGCCAGAGAAAAACGAGGAGTAGCCGCGTTCTTTGCTGGCCTGGCTAAGCCCCCTACTTGGGCCTGACTAGGAGGCTTGTACAGCCAACTAAACAAATTTAAGTTGGTTCTAGAAAGCCTAGCTAAGGGATAGCTAGCGAACCAGGCGAACCAAACAGCGCCGGTGGCATCACACGGCAACGATCGGGAATAGGCAAGCTGGCCAAGCACGGATGAGCCAGTGGCGGAGCAGGCTAGCTGGTGCGGCAATGGTGTGGCAGCGTAGGCTGGCGTGGTGCCACAACGGCGCGAGCTGACGCGTCAGCATGGCAATGGCCCGGCACGCCATGACACCGGCGGACTTGCATGGCAACACAACAGCGTCGTGCCATTGAGCTGGTCAGACGCAGCAATGGCAGGCTCCTGTTTTGTTTTTTGTTTTTTGTTTGAGAACCATTTTCAAGGTCGGTTGCTTAAGCTGACCAATTCTAGATATGCATATCTAAGAGCGGGTCACTTATGCAACTATCCTTAGAGATGTATTTTTTAGGATCGATCGTCAGTCCTCCATTAAAAATAAACTATTTTACAATCAACGACATAGTGTCGGTTTCTAACACCATCCCTAGAAATTGAATTTGCCCATGTCGAAAAATCATTTGTCTAGTATTTGATAAAGAAAAGAATGAGTACATCGAAATAGACTCCACAAGTGTAAAAGAATATGTTATGAGGCTAAATCAAGTACAGCCTTTCTCTAGTTTAAACAAGCACTTAAAGCAACCCAGCATGTTACCTTATTCCTTAAACACATATTTACTAAGTGGAAATTTAACGTCTTTCTCCTCATGGACCAAACCATCGATCACCAAGAAATTTACCCCCATTCCCTGATGTCCATGTCGTGCCACCATCACTTCCCCCGCCCCTTGACACTCGAATAGCATTAAACATGTGCAACATGAAACACTTGAATGCAATATATGTCTAGATGAAACATCTAGAACATAAATTTGCGATATATGTGTGAAAATATATGCAACATCCAGATTAAACACTTGCAACTTGCAACATGAAAACACTTGCTATACGGAAGACTGGAACAGATGAAACATTTGGAACATATGTGTGAAAACATATGCAACATCCAAATCAAAATGCTTGCAACATACGTTTGGAACAGATGAAACATTTTGAACAAACTCTTGTAACATGTCTCTGAAACACTTGCAACATATGCAACATGTGCAACATCCCCGCTGTACTTTTGCAACATACATATGAAATAACTACAACATATCTCTGAAATGTCTGAAACACTTGAAACATATATTTGCAACATAGAGGAGGGGGAGCGCATGTGCCGGTCAATTCCGGCCGTTGGGGTGGGAGCAGGGGGCGAGTGGCGGCGCGCGAGCACCACTAGCATCCAGCACCAGCGGCGCGCGCGAGCACCACCGCCACTAGCACCGAGTTTTGATCGCCCAGGCGGGTAGCGTGCACGACGGGCGGAGTGAGCACCACTAGCACCAGCGCGCACGATAGGAGGGGGCAAGAGGCACGCGCGTCGGGGCGTGATCGAGCGGCGGCGGATGGGGCGCGTGGCAACAGCGAGGGAAGTATGTGTCCACGTCCAGGATGGGGCAGCTGCAAGACAATGCGACAGGGGAGGAGGAAGCGGAAGGGATACGGATGGGTGATTTTTATTTTAATAAACTCGCAGGCAGAGCGAGCGCGCGGTAAAAGTGCAAGCAACGAGGCGGTGGGCGTGCGAGAGCACCCGACAATTTGCTCGTTAGACGTAAGACGTGTTGCATTACTGTTAGATTTAACTTTAGGCCTGATTTGAAATACGATTCGTTTTTTCTTAAAAACAGAAACGGTTCCACTCAAAATTTCAGCAACTTTTTCGGAATTTCTAAATATGTGCCAGCAGATTTCTTGTGTTGTTTTCTTCCACTTTTGTGTGGTTCGGATCTTCATTAAGATTTGTGTTTTTTGTGTACAGGCTTGGCTAAATAATAATGGGCTTGTGCCTTCTGTTCTTCCGGCCCACTTAGGTTGTGCAGCTGCCTTTTAGGGATGAAAACGGTATGGATATTTTCCGACCGTATTTAAAACCGAATTCATTTAGAGGGGTTGAGATCTGTCCGTATTCGAGTCCGGATATCCAACATCCGATACTGTATCAGTATCCAAATACTCAAATCGCATATTTATAATGTCGATATCAATCATATCCTATCCGACATAGTTATCCGTATTTGAATTCGAATCCAGACAGAAATATAAAAATAAATATAATATCGATGATATCCGTCCGTATCCGATCCGTTTTCATAACTACTGCCTGCTATCGTTTGGTACCGCTGGTTCAGTTCGAAGTTCGTATTCCGAGAGGTGTCGACGGCGGCTGCGACATTGCCGCCGGCGGCGGAGCTGTCGGCGGTAGCGGTGCTGTCTACGGTGGCGGTGGTGGCGGAGCTATCTGCGGTGGTGGCGGTTGCAGCGGTGGCGGTGCTGTCGGCGGCGTAGCTGTCTGCAGCGGCGGAGCTGTTGGCGCCGGCGTTGTCGGCAGCGGCGGAGCTGCCTGTGGCGGCGGCGGTTGCGGTGGTGGCGGTGCTGTCGGCGGTGGTGTTGTCTGCGGCAGCGGCAGCGGCTGCAGCTGCAGCGGTCGCCGATGAGTGCCAGGGTTAGCAGTTGATGATTTCTGCAATGGTTGCGAATACCAAACTGCAGATTTCTGCATTTCCACAGGCTCCATTGAGATGCATAAACGATGCCATGGTTTTGCTTGGTTTCTGCAGGCCTTGCTCTCTTGTTCAGTCCTTTCTCTTTGCCTTTTTTTGGTTCTATGTTTCAGGTTAACGAATACTGCAGTTAATTCCTTTGATACCGGGTCGCTTGCTTATAATCCATATATTTTCAGCTTGTTTTTTTAGTTAAAATAATGCTTTTCTTTCATAATAAATCAGCCAGAATAATATTTCGGCTTGTTTTTTCAGCAAAGCGAACGGAGCAATGTGATGACCGGCTGACAGCCGGTAGCTTGGCACAAATTACCTGGATATTCAGCATAATAAGACTGGATCCATATCTTGTGCAAATTAAATATGCCAACCTTGACGTGTTAATGAAAAAAAAGACTTATTTTTTCTATTTATACCCTGTGACACATAAATAGGTGAACTAAAATTTGATTGCAATATGGGTGCCGGATTGGTCATGGTTTTTCATTTTATTTGAACCAATTCCTGCCAAGCATTCATTTCGAATATACGTGCTGTAAATTTTTTATTATTATTTCTTCATTTCAAATTTTGATTTTCTATACGTGTTGTTTGCTGTATCTGTGGCTGTAGCCGTGCTGAATTTTTTTTTATTTCTTGACATGGCACATTATACGTGCTGTACATTTTTTTTATTTCTTCATTCCAGATTTTGATTTTCTATATGCGCTGTGTGCTGTAGCTGTGCTGTATTTTTTTATTCCTTGACGTGGCACATTTTCATTTTCTAAAAGTGGAAAATAACAAACATCAAAATCTTCCGGAAGCTGTCATGGTATGTTTACATGGGGTATTTTCATTGTTTTGTTAGTCTTGTGTGACATGTTACATGTTACATGGCTTTAGCCCTAGGCCCACAGATACCAGGGCTTTAGCCCTAGGGCCTAGGCCTAGGCCCACACGGCCACCAGCCCACCACAACGCTTCCAGCTTCACCTTCTCTTCCGTCTTCTCTGCTGTAGTCTGTAAACACTAGACAGATTCCGCTCCAACGCCCTCGCCCATCGTCGCCTTTCAAAAAGCTAGAGGATTCCTCGAGAGGGAGAAGCGTGCCCGGCAGCTCCGCTCCATCCGCCCCCAAGAATGTCCGACGAGGCCAGGCGCGGGCCCGCGGGCGCCGCGCAGGCGGTGATCCGGGCCTCCTCCGAGGACCGCAAGCCGGTGGGCGCGGGGTCCCCGCCGCCGGCTGCGGCCGCGGCGGCGGTGGCGCACAAGATCCATCTCAAGAGCGCCGACATGAAGGAGGAGATGCGGCAGGAGGCCTTCGAAATTGCGCGCATCGTAAGAGACTTACGCCCTCGCTCTGCCATCTCTTCCTGCGCTCGATTTGGTTTTCGTCGCTCCGCCCTTGGGATTTGGGGAATTTTTTTTTCCTCTGTCGATTCCTTCCCTGTCGGTCAGGCGTTCGAGAAGCACAGCATGGAGAAGGACATTGCGGAGTACATAAAGAAGGAGTTCGACAAGAACCACGGCCCAACCTGGCACTGCATCGTCGGCCGCAACTTCGGTAATGCTCTCCTACCAACCCCTTTATGGGAACCCCTCCTTAATTAGTACGGATATTGAATGATTGCGCCAGTTGCGGTTGATGTCTAGTCTGATATGCTTGCGTCGTTGGATATTCTCTGTGGTCAATTTCATACGTGCTAGCTCATAGAGGTTCCCACATGATTGATAGAAGAATGGACCTTGTAGGGCAGTGTTTATGCTGGCAATAGAAGCCACAGGAAACACTTTTTTTCTAAAATATATTAAAAAAAAGGCAATGAACTTGGGAAAGGGAAGAAGTTGAAATGGTTACTGATCAACTGAAGTTATTCTTCAAATTTAAGGGAATGTTCTAATGGTCATGATCTATGGAGTATGTGCTTAGTCCAATAGAGCCCCTATACAGCTCTGGATGAAGTATAGTTTCAGGGAGTGTGGACAGGGTATGCACGACTATGTCTAATTGCTCTATTGTGAGCTTTACCTCCTTGCTTCTGGCTTGGTCTAAATTCTGAAATTTACTCTTGGTATCAACCAAATCCAACTTAGCAAGCTATTGTTCAATTTATTGCATTTCTAGTTGACGTATTTCAACTTTCTATTCACTCTTTGTTGTATGAATCTAAGCTGTTTGGTTAAGTTAGTAACACGCACTTTACTTCGATAGCTCCTTAGCTTGCTGTGACCTTACTATATCTGTAATCATTGAAGAAATGGTATGACATTTTATGTAGACTCCCAATTGACTGGGTATGTCGTGTCACCCCAATATTTTGAAGTGTCTTGTCCTCTCAACGAATCCATGTGGCATGCCACATCATTTATTCACTGCAAAAACTCCCCAGCATTTGGTGTGCAATGAGGGAAGTTTAGCAACCTCCACTGCAATCTGCGATTGGCATGGCCAAGTTGTGAACATGATCTAAGAGAACAATTGTCAGTACTAGATTGGAAAAAAAAAACTTTGAACATTGAAGCAATTATTTATCTCTCATGTGATTATGTGGGTCTATGTTCTTATCAAACAGAACTTTTTGCTGTCTATGTTTGTATTCTTTTTTCTACAAAATGTTCTATCTTGGACTTATCGTTGTAATTCCTTTTCTCCAAATTTCCTGTGATTTTCTTATTGTTATTTGTATTTATAAGGCAACCTATTTTATGAATGGAAGTCATGTCAGGCATATGTTAACAATTTGAGACCAGCGAAATTCTGCCTGCTATGTCATGCCACCTGTGTTCATATTCTTCTATAGGAAAATAGATGTATATGTGTAGCATTCGTTTGTTTATAGCTTCTCAGTCATGATAACATATATTTTTATTATTATTGTAAATGTTTAAGCCGATGAAAAGGATGAAAGGAGGTAAGACGATGGGACCGGATGGTATCCCAATCGAGGTGTGGAGATGCCTCTGGGACATAGCTATAGTATGGCTAACCAAGTTGTTCAACCATATTTTTCGATCGAACAAGATGCCTGACGAGTGGAGTAGAAGTATATTGGTACTGATCTACAAGAATAAAGGGGATATTCAAAGTTGTACTAATTACCGGGGAATTAAGTTGATGAGCCATACTATGAAGCTATGTGAGAGAGTTATCGAGCATCGCTTGAGAGCAATAACGCGGGTCTCTATGAACTAATTTGGTTTCATGCCCGGTAGGTCAACCATGGAAGCAATTTTCTTAATAAGACAAGTTATGGAGTGGTATAGGGAGAAGAAGGACCTACACATGGTTTTTATTGACTTGGAAAAGGCTTATGACAAAATACCAAGGAATGTTATGTGGTGGGCTTTGGACAAACATAAAGTCCCAACGAAGTACGTCGGGCTCATTAAGAACATGTACAACAATGTTGTGACTAGTGTTCGAACAAGTGATGGAGACACGGATGACTTCCCGATTAGGATAGGACTACATCAAGGGTCAGCTTTGAGCCCTTATCTGTTTGCTTTAGTGATGGATGAGGTCACAAGGGACATACAAGGGGACATCCCTTGGTGTATGCTTTTCGCGGACGATGTAATGCTAGTTGATGAAAGTCGGACAGGAGTGAATCAGAAACTGGAGTTATGGCGGGAGACTTTGGAGTCCAAAGGTTTTAGACTCAGTAGAACTAAAACTGAGTATATGAAATGTGACTTCGGCACTACTACTCGGGAGGAGGAAGATATTAGTTTGGAAGGTCAAGTAGTGCCTAGGAAGGATATCTTTCGATATTTAGGATCAATGCTACAGAGAGACGGGGATATTGATGAAGATGTTAGCCATAGAATCAAGGCAGGGTGGATGAAGTGGCGCCAAGCATCTGGTGTCCTATGTGACAAAAGGGTACCACAGAAGCTAAAAGGTAAGTTTTATAGGACGGCGATTAGACCTGCTATGTTGTATGGTGTAGAATATTGGCCTACGAAAAGACGACATGTTCAACAGATAAGTGTCGCGGAAATGCGTATGTTGCGTTGGATTTGCGGTCATATAAGAAGGGATCGAGTTCGGAACGATGATATACGTGATAGATTAGGGGTAGCACCAATTGAAGAAAAGCTTGTCCAACACCGGTTGAGATGGTTTGGACATGTCCAACGGAGACGTCTAGAGGCACCGATGCGTAGTGGAATCCTAAGCCAGGATAGTAACGTGAAGAGAGACAGAGGAAGACCGAAGTTGACTTGGGTAGAGGCAATAAAAGGAGACTTGAAAGGATGGAATATACCCAAAGACTTAGCCTTAGATAGGAGTGCTTGGAAAACAACTATTCACGTGCCTGAACCTTGATTGTTTCTGCTGGGTTTCAACTCTAGCCTACCCCAACTTGTTTGGGACTTAAAGGCTTTGTTGTTGTTGTTGTTGTTGATTGTAAATGTTTAAGCATGCCTGGACACCTAATAGGGCCTTTCTCTGCAACTTCTATGTCGTGCAAAGCAAGTAAAACATATCTTGTTTTGAACCATAGTTCATCAATGGTAAACACAGCCAGGAAGATAGCCAGGCGGAGTCAGCTTAGACAGTGACCAGATCATGGATTGGAAAGGGACTTATGTACTTCTTTCTTGATTGGTTCTCATGTGTTGCAGGCTGCCTCTTTTAGTGGGCAAGTCACGACCCTAACAAACTCACCTAGCTTAGTATCTAAGCAACCTGATCCTAATAACCCATATCTAATTCTATCTCTGGCTAATTCTATCTTCCTCTGTTGCATGTGATAAAAGGGCTGGGACGGCATCCTGGTTGCCCATAACATATCACTTCTCCCTCCCTCCATGAAGGGGGGCAGACCCAGTGCCGGAGGCTCCCACATGAGTGGGGTCTGGGGAAGGAAAAAACCGAGGCAAGCCTTCTAGTGAAATTTGACCATGAAGGCTACATTAATTTGTTATAATAGAGCCATCACCGGAAATCGTTTATGGTAGGATTTTTTCTTCCATACCAGCAGCTGCTAGTGAAATTTGATTGTGCCAGTGGACTTCTCATAATTGGATTGTGCCACATGTTACCCATTCCGATGAGTGTTGCTGCTTGGACAAGGCTGGAAAGATTGAACCAAAGGAAAACACCTGAATGCCCTCTTAAATGAAAACATGTTTTAACACTGAAAGTAGTGGCGATATTAGAAAAAGGTTTTCTTGATTAATGGCATAGAAACAAAAGGATGTTGTTGCAGTATTGGAATTCCCAACCTTTTTGCTAATTTACTAATTCTGTTGTATTTGTTTTCTCTCTCAATTTGGTGACCATTTATTATTCTGAGCTTTATCAAACACTTCAGTTTTCTTTTATGCATAAAAAAAGGAGGGCCGACAAGTACAGAGAATGGCATACAATCACAACTGACTCATTCTGTGTCACAAGCTAATCCTAAGACTCAATGGGAAGCTGTTTTCTTAACTTCGACATCTTTCTCTTGGACTTGACTAATTCTGTTTCACAAACTACTTGAGGTGTTTTAATTTCCAGATGATCCTATTTGACTTGATTGATTCTACCTCAAACTAATTATAAGACTCAAATGAAGAGCTGTCTTAAGTTCCAGATGTTTCTATTCAACTCTATTATAATTTCTAAGGCGCAGTCACACATGGCACGGTCATACAAATTTCAGTTTAACCAATGACCATTTATTTATTGTATATTATATTTTTTATGATTATAAAATTATAATCATTTGATAGTATATTTGATTATAAATTTAACTGTATCAAGTTTGTATTACAATAGTTAAAAACTGTTGGCCAAATTATTTGTCAAAGACTGAAGTTTGAATCTTGATATGCTTGTGCGCCTTATAAACTGGGCTGGAGGGAGTCTTAGGATATAACTATAGGAGAAATCTTATCTTTAATTGCTTCTCGTAGTTCAAAGATAATCAATTATCCAGTTAGATGATAGTTAAGAGAGTGACAGCCACGCTATATCCTCTTGTCTTTGGTAAACGTTTATCTATCATCTTGATTACAATGTCTACATCTCGGGGCTGCTTGGTTTCCTTGCCACAGCTCGCCTCGCCTTGTTGAGTAAGGTTAGTTGTTTGGTAGGGTTGAGAAATCTGGCTTTGCTCAGCTACCTTGCCCAGGTCATCAAGGTTTTCCTTGCCCGCGGAAGAGAGCCGATTTGGCTCTCCTGAACGAGCAAGGTCTCGCTGGCTCGCGTGTTCATCGTCCCTCTCAGCAATGCGCGCTTCAAGCTACCCTTTGGAACACCATGCTGCCCCAAATCTGCTTGCTGGCCTTTAAATTGAACTATTTCCGCACCCAGATCAAGGTCCTTGTGAGTCCAATCGAGTTCCGCGCCGGCCAAAATGACTATTCAGCCGAGATCTTGCTCACGTGGATTCAGTTTCTCCTTTCTTCTTGCCTCAAATCAAGTGGGATTGACTTGGATGGACTGAAAGTGAGCTTCTGGCTATGGTATGGAGGGCCTCCAGGTGCCAGTCGTTCCATGACCTCACGGTATGCATGTAGAAGAGAGGAACAGGAGAGCAAGGGAAAGCAAACCCATCTTGCTTTGCCGAGTGAGGTGAGTTGAGGCTTGGTAGGCAAGGCAAGGTGAGCAAAGGTTCCAAGCAGCCTCCTCATGTCTCTAACAATGGCCAGTGCTGCCAGAGTTTCTGTGAAACTGATTTGATTTGTTACTCTATGTTGAAAACATCTAGTTCCTTTATTTTCAGTTTGTCTCGTATGAGCCCATGGGTGACCCTCCAAACAAGCTCTATCCTCCTAGAATGCTTTTGTTTTGGAGTATATATGTTTACGATGATTACTGAACTTCAGTGCTATATGCATTATCTTGGGAATGAAAAACTGAGCTCAAGAAAAGCATGTGGGATTGGAATTCACTTATGAACCCCTTCCATTTATCATCACCCATGATGTACATATTGAATGTTAACAATTTTGCTAAGCATTTTTTGTCAATGATGCAGGTTCTTACGTGACGCATGAGACAAACTACTTTGTATATTTCTACATCGACTCTAAAGCTGTCTTGCTATTCAAGTCTGGGTGATTGGCGCAGCCGATGCAATCAACCTTGCATGCCTACATCTGATTGCTCTCATGTATGCCCCCCGTCCCTCTCTGCAGCCAAGCTGGAAGCCGATAATCTTATGAGCCTGCATGTTGATGTATCAGCAACGGATTATTCTCCGTATGCCAGTAGTGTGAGATCAGATTGCATCTTATTTATGTCTGATATATCTAGGTGTTGTGAGGACATTATCTTGTTGCAATATGATTGCCGGACAATTGGACGAACTGCCTCTCGTCTGTTTGTGATTGTTTCGGAAGAAGCCTCCTTGCTCATGCCCAATATTCATGGTTCTTATTGTGGGGTATTAGTGGGTAGTCGTGGTCCATATGTGGGTTATCTGTATATAATATTTGAATTGTTCGTTGAAAGCCCCCTTTGGAACCTTGGAAATTTCCATGTTTCCTTTGTTTTTTACGTGAAAATGAACTGATTCCTGTGAAAATCCTGTACTATTCCTGTGTTTCAAGGGAGACCTAATTCTTCTATATGTATCGATGGGGCTTAGGCCTTGTTTGATCCATTAGAGCACCTTGAGCAGTTCCCCAATAATCCACTTCAATATGCAAGTATTGGAGTGGCTCAATATTATTTGTGTGATTGTTGGAGTTAGTAGTTCCTTAATATATCCCCAAACACCCGTCGGGCATATTGGGTTGCCTTCATTTTTTTTCCTTTTTCTTTCCTCTTCTTTAGGCCAGTATTAATCAGCATGTTTGCTTGCTCGTATACGATCGTGGATTATAAGTTGGAACAATATTTTTCTCTCACACCAAACCAGCCAGCAGTAAATAATCCACGATCGTTTACGACAAAACGAACAGGCTGAATGGGTTTATAAAGTTCATAGGCATTAAATAAATTGACATGACGTAGTATAGATGAAGAGAGAGATAATGGTATAGATGAAGAGAGAAATTTTGAAAGTTTCATAGGATGAAATAAGTTTTATAGAAATGAAACTTGTTTACACTATTTTCAACATGATAATCTTGGAACTGCAACATGAAGACGAAATTGTGACATGAAGACACCATGAAGACTGGCCTTATCTCTCGTCTATACATACTGGATCCAAGCCGGTCCTGATGTGCTACCGGCCTGTGCCGTGGAACCGCACCCGCACAACGTCGCTCACCTTTTTGGTTCCTTGCCCCGAGATTGGTGCCATGGCCCTAGCTGACTAGGGACGCCCTCGCCGTTGTTGCAGCGAATATCACCGCGTCCTTGTCTCCCTGCAAGTCGGAGAAGTTGTCGCCCCTATTCCATATGGTACTGTAGCGCGTGAACAGATTAGATTAGATTGGTTTGGCTTTCATAGGAAAAATATATGTTAGATTGATTCGGTTAGGATATTTTTTTAGAGGTCAAGTCAGTCATCTCTATAAAAGAGAGAACCCTGTATCATTTATAGTAAGCAAGAATTAAGAAGGAAATCCCTTCCCTCTTGCTCGGCCGTGGGCAAGGCCTCCGGCCTCCCTCGCAGCCCTAGCCGCCACAATTATGGTTGTGAACAGTACCCACTTCACTGTGGCCCGTGGGTACTGTAGCCCGACCGTCGTCGCCTCTCCCTCAACTCTCTCCCTCTCAATCCTAGCAACCACGTAACAATCTAGTATCAGAGATCTTTGGTTTGATCATGTCCAACCCTCTACCGAGTTCTTCCCACCCGCTGCCGCCGCACACCCACCCGCCGCCACCAGCGTCTTCGTCAGCGCTGCTGCCCCACACATCGGGCGCGCTGGCATTGGGCGCGCTGGCGTCCTCAGGGGTGATCGCGCCCTCTGCCCCGGCGCCATCGTCTCCCGCCGCCCTCGTCCTCACCTCGGAGCAGATGACGGCTGCAATCCTGGAATTAGGGCAGGCCGTGGGGACATCAGGGCCTTCCTCGTCGGGTCCTATGCACCCCAGCCGCAGCCATGGTGGAGGACCCTATGCTGCAGCAGGGGGTCCGTGGCTATGGATGGCATAGATCAGCATGATCTTGTCGATGCCACCGCCGCCGATGAGACTCTCGAGCACGCCTTGCACATGGAGGAGCTCATGCAGATCACCGACTGCAACCAGCTTCGCGGCTTCGACGAGGCACCAGCGGCCATCCACTTCGTCGAATCGGATCGGATCGATTCCGCTGTGGTTGCTGCACCGCCGTCCTTAACAACGTCGCCAGCAGCACCATCGGCAGCCGTAGTGGTGCCAGTACAGTTCCACACTGCTATGCCACTTGCTGCATCGGCGCCATCACCAACAACGACGGTGTTAGCTACGTCGTTGCGCTCCTCTTCCCCCGCCATGGTCACATCACCAATGAAGGCCCCGGCTGCCACAACTCCGACAGTCTCATCACCAGCTTCGCCAACAACCTCGCAGGCACTAGTGTCACCAATGCAGGCGATCATCCATGCACCGACATTGGCAGACATGGTGCCTTTGTCGCTGCCTCTATGAGCCGCAACACCGATCCCTCGAGCAGGGCCGTGGCTGTTTGCATGCGCTTATTCTCCGTCGGCTCAGCATCAAGCTTTCAAAGCTCCATCGGTCGCTTAGAGTACGCCTCTAGCACAGCCCTGCTCTGTTGCACCCATAGCGGGGGTGGCTGCTCGTGGAGGGCACCATCGACTCCATGTGCAGGCGCTCCATGGATTCGAGCCGGACAGATTCGATTCTAGGCAGATCAGATGGAGCAGCCAAGTTTGGCACCTCGAGGAGGAAGGTATGGAGCGTGCACCACTACAGAAGCAGATCCCGTGGGACGGAGTTGATTTTGGGGAGCCATATGCTTTCCGCCTCGACTACAACCGCAGCATTGGTCTCCTTCAGCAGGTCTGCCATGGCGATCTTCTCTGGACTGCAAGGTCTTCTGCTCCAGCAATCGCCACAGCTCGAGGACGAGCTGTCTTGGAGGGGCGGAGTAGTGTTATGGCAAGTGGAGCTGACCCAGGGGCCCACACGGTACTGTAGCGCGTGAACAGATTAGATTAGATTGGTTTGGCTTTCATAGGAAAGAGATATGTTAGATTGATTCAGTTAGGATATTTCCTTAGGGGTCAAGTCAGTCATCTCTATAAAAGAGAGAACCCTGTATCATTTATAGTCAAGCAAGAATTAAGAAGGAAATCCCTTCCCTCTTGCTCGGCCGTGGGCAAGGCCCCTGGCGGGCCTCCAGCCTCCCTCGCAGCCACAGCCGCCACAATTATGGTCGTGAATAGTACCCACTTCACTGTAGCACCACGGGTACTATAGCCCGACCGTCGCCGCCTCTCTCTCAACTCTCTCCCTCTCAATCCTAGCAGCCATAACAGGGCGCTGGTGCTGCAATGGTGCAAGTGGGAGTCAACGATGACCACGGACACAAAGATGGCGGTGGGACACGCAGTAGATGTGACGGCTGCAGGCGGGTGCTTTTGAGCCCACGGTGGGAGGAGTAGCTGGAGGAGGCACGCGCCACCAATGCCAGCCGCCTCGACGCCAGTGGTGGCATCGACCAAAGTGCACAAGGGCAATGCATGCACGTGGCGGCTAGCGACGAATGCATGTTGGTGCATGGTGAAAGCTCTAGTTTTGTTTTGGTGAATTGATGAAACCCTAAGTGCTAACCTAGTTTATCAAGTGATCATGAGATAGGTAGCGCATTCCAAGTGGTGAAGCAAATGAAGATCATAACATGATGATGATACCATGATGATGATCAAGTGCTTGGACTTAGAAAGAAGAAAGAGAAAAATAAAAAGCTCAAGGCAAAGGTATAAACCATAGGGGCTATTTTGTTTTGGTGATCAAGACACTTAGAGAGTGTGATCACATTTAGGTTTGATAGCCGTACTATTAAGAGGGGTGAAACTCATATCGGAATGCGGTTATCAAAGTGCCACTAGATGCTCTAACTCATTGCATATGCATTTAGGATCTAGTGGAGTGCTAACACCCTTGAAAATATTTATGAAAATACGCTAACACATGTGCACAAGGTGATACACTTGGTGGTTGGCACATTTGATCAAGGGTGGTAAAGTTTAGGTGCAAGGGTAAGTAACTCCATCGGCGGAGTGTCCGCCCGTAGAGTGCGGACAGTCCGATAGTGCCATCGGCGCCCTAGACAGAAAAGACGGAGGTCACTGGAAGTGACCGGACGCTGGCCTCGGTTGGACCGGCACGTCCGGTCAGGTGTAGCAGCGAAGACGCTGGCGTCGGTCAAACGACTGGACGCTAGGTCGCTCTGTGACCGGACGCTAAAGGGATGTGTCCGGTCGTGTTGTCGGTCAACACAGTAAGAAGTCACAGTGTGACCAGACGCATCCGGTTGGCAAAATTCGGTTTTGGAACCTTACTGTAAACGACCGGACGCTGGGTGTTCAGCGTCCGATCAACTCAGGAGCAGTGTCCGGTCAAGGCAGATGACTGTTGAAGTCGGGACACGTGGCTGACTACGAGCGACCGGACGCTGGGGGCTCAGCGTCCGGTCAACTGACCGTAGCGTCCGGGCACATGTCAATTGTTGGGAAGATCACTTGTCTCATAGTCATCAAAGAAGCAAAATAGTATTACATTATCAACCGCCGAAGCCGAATACATATCCGCCGGTAGTTGTTGTGCACAAATATTTTGGATGAAGGCCACTTTGAGTGACTTTGAAATCAAGTTCAAGAAAGTGCCATTGCTATGTGACAATGAGAGTGCAATCAAGCTAACCAACAATCCAGTTCAACATGCAAGAACAAAGCACATTGATGTCCGCCACCATTTCATAAGAGATCACCAACAAAAGGGGGACATTTGCATTGAGAGTGTAGGCATCGAAGATCAACTTGCCGACATATTCACCAAGCCATTGGATGAGAAAAGGTTTTGCAAGCTAAGGAATGAGTTGAACATATTGTATTTCTCAAATATGTGTTGATGCACCCCCATTTACATGACATGCCTCTCCTTCGAGCAATCCAAGGTAAAAGTTGATTGGCATGACATACATCTTTGCTAAGGACATGATTAGTGCATCTAGTCACATTTTCAATTTTATTAGGACCTTTCAAGTGGTTCTATTTTATTAGGCCCATTCATGAAAATCAAATGATTTTGATGTTTATATGATATCACTATTGCTTCTATGCTTGATTTGATCTAGTGATAGCATATGACATGTTTATAGCATATGACATGTTTATGGGCTTGTAAACCTAGTGTTTGATCTAGAAAATGAGCTTTAAGTATTTAACTCAACATGGTACAAGATAACCCTTATTTGGAGGTGTGAAGAAGCTTGTCCTTGGATCAAACCGAGTTAAATATCTTTGATAAATGATCTAGACTAGACCAAATTTGGGAAAATGATCCTCACCCCATTGATTGACATTGATAATCTCGACCTTACAAGTTATACTATGTATATTTTGAACCTTTGTGGTCATTGATGACAAAGGGGAAGAGAAACAAAGATAGTAGTAAAAATAGTGAAAAAGGGGGAGAAATATCATAAAGAGAGAGAAACATAAAGATATCTTGATATATGACACATAGGGGGAGAGATATGACAAAGGAAAGGGATCAACTAAAATTTTGAGCACACAAGTAGGGGGAGCAAGCTCATGAACTTGTATGGTGCATTTGAATGTGCATTTCATATGTTTGCTTGCATGGCATAAGTCCTAAAATTCAAAATATCCATGCTTGTGTGATATATGCTAGTTGTAAGATTGAATGATGAAATGAAATCACTAGATAACTTTCATTTCCAAGTAAGTCTTTACAAGTGGTATCTTTCCAAAGTATGTTTCCAAGTGGTATTGAGCTAACCATGGTACTAAGGATGGTATATTGGTGCACTCCGATTGGTATCACGCTTCAAAGGTCCATCTTTTATACCTTAGCATCATTTGGTAGACACTGACTCCTATATTTCCTATATAAGCATATGTGCAAGCTATAATCCAAACTCTTAGCACATATGTATGGGGAGCAATTGCTACCATTTGGGGTTCATAAAACTTGTCCATATCTTTTTACACATGGTAAATATGCTTGGGCAAGCAACATGGATTCAATTGAATTTCAATTCATATCTTTGTGGAAAGGTTGTCATCAATTACCAAAAAGGGAGAGATTGAAAGCTCTAGTTTGGTTTTAGTGAATTGATGAAACCCTAAGTGTTAACCTAGTTTATCAAGCGATCATGAGATAGGTAGCGCATTCCAAGTGGTGAAGCAAATGAAGATCATAACATGATGATGATACCATGATGATGATCAAGTGCTTGGACTTGGAAAGAAGAAAGAGAAAAATAAAAAGCTCAAGGCAAAGGTATAAACTGAAAGGATCAAGATGCCCAAGAGGGGGGGGGTGAATTGGGCTAATTCTAAATTTTCTTGCAATAATCAAATCCTACGGATAGCCCAATTAACCCCTTGTGCCTAGAAAAGTGTTTCTATCAAACTAATGCACAAAGGACTTACAACCTATGTTCTAAACTTACTCTAGCATGGCAATTCTATGAATGTAAAGACAAGTATTGAATTGCTCAAAGTAAATGCTCAAAGTAAATTGAGAGAGAGAGGAACGCGGCGATGTTTTGTCGAGGTATCGGAGAGTCACCACTCCCCACTAGTCCTCGTTGGAGCACTCGCGTAAGGGTGTAGCTCCCCCTTGATCCGCGCAAGGATCAAGTGCTCTCTACGGGTTGATTCTTCGACACTCCATCGTGGCGAATCACCCAAAGCCGCTCACAACTTGGGTTGGGTCACCCACAAGCTCCGCTGGGTGATCACCAAGCTCCCAACCACCACCAAGCCATCTAGGTGATGGCGATCACCAAGAGTAACAAGCACAAACTCTCACTTGACCACGCGAAGCCTAATGAGAAGATAGATGCACACTTGACTACTCTTGATTCACTAATGAGGTTACTCTCTTGGATTCTCAAATCTCAATCACCTCACTAGGACCTTGCTCTTCTTGGCACTCACAAATGTGTTTCTCAACTGTTGGAATGAGCAAAAGTCACTCCACACATGAGTGGAGCTTCTATTTATAAGGCAGCCTGAAAAATGAACCGTTATGAGCTTCTGCGGGGTGACCGGACGCTCCGGTCGTGTTGACCGGACGCTCTGGTCAGTTCAACCCACGAGCCAGTGAGATTGTGTTGACCGGACGCTGGCAGGGTCCGGTCAGCACTGACCGGACACGTCCGGTTGCATGAAATCCTTACTAGACCCTTACTGGACTTGACCGGACGCTGAACCCTCAGGGTCCGGTCAGTACTGACCGGACGCGTCCGGTCGCAGATTCCCTTCTCTGGAACCTTACTAGAGTCGACCGGACACTGCCTTTCAGCGTCCGGTCACATGACCTCTCTAGCATCCGGTCGCACCGAACGCTGTCTGCTGATCAAATGAACTAACTGGACCCTACGGCCAGCGTCCGGTCGCACCGGGGCCAGCATCCGGTCAGCATTTGACCCTCCATTCACTTCCAACTCTCAATCATATGTGAATGAAGTTTGCTCCAAAGGATCTTAGGCATTTATAGGAGCTACCTAGAGCTAGTTTTAACAAGTGTGCACCACACCTAACTCACTAGACTCAACTAGGTCAAGCTACCCATCCATACCCCCCTTAATAGTACGGCCAAAGGAAAAACAAAGTCCTAAACTACTCTAAGTGTCACTCCAACTCCAATCGACACTTAGAACTAGTCATCCTTAACCTTATCGTCCATCCTTTGAAAACCGAAACGATTTCCATCGTAGGGGCATGACAACTTTGATTGCCCAATCGATCTCCATTACCATGACCTAACTTAATTGCCTCTGCAAAACATACGTTAGTCATAGTAATCTTGTATTGTCATTAATCACTAAAACCCAACTAGGGGCCTAGATGCTTTCAATCTCCCCCTTTTTGGTGATTGATGACAATACCACCTCGAGTATGTGAAAGAGTGAGGTTTTTGATGGGCTTGGTTCATATAAGCTTTTGTCGGTAAGAACAAAAGTGTTAGTCAAGCTTATATGACCCAAGCCAACACAATGTACTCAAGGAATATGAATTAAGCATGAGTACAAGTAACAAAGCTCATTTGCATCGGAGTATAAGTGCGGAAGCAAAGGCAAATGAGCATAACACAAGTGATATGACATATACATAATGTAACATAGAGAGCACACATGTCATAAATCACAATCACGTAGATAGCACTATCACATAGATATAATAATGTGCACGAAAGTAGACACACAAATGCATAAGTAATAGTGTATCACACAAATAAAACTCTAAATGTATAAGCTAATACTATATAACTAGCTCCCCCTAGATCACGCTCCCCCTGAGTCTACATACTCGAACCCTCTCCCCCTTTGGCGTCAAACACCAAAACCTAAGGGTCGGTCGGTGGGGCTACAGTGGATGAGTCGGGCGCTGAAGTACGTGGGGCAAGCTAGAACTGGGCACCATCATCATCTAACCCTGAGCTCTATACTGACTGACCCTCTGTGGTAGGAAGTATCGCTGAAGCGGTCTGGGTCTGAGCTGGGGTAGGTGCTGCCTGTGATGCTGCAAGGATGTCTATCATAGGATCTAACGAGGCGATAGACGAGGGGAGCCTCTGAGTAGTCATGATAGCTAGAGCTGCTATAGAGGGACCGGCGGTATGCATGTGTGGTGGAGTAGGCATGCCTGTCAACTTGCTAAAGGATGCTCCAAGACTCCTAGAGACTAACGTGTCAGGCACAAATAGCGAGGAAGTCTGCTCTGGTGTGAAGCCCGTCTGAAAAGGCGTGAACTGTGGGGCTACCACTGGTGAGGACAACCACTGGGACACCTGAACTGTAGGTGAAGCAAAAGAGCTAGAGGCTGTCCCTGACTCTGAAGCCCGCTGGGCCATACTACTGGAGTCGTCAAAGTGGTGGCAGGCGGAGCAAGCTAGGGCAAAGACTGTGGCTGTGGGGCCCCAAGTGCTGTCACTACATGCTGCATGAATCCCATGAGCTGCTGCTGCATAAGTAACTGCTGGTGCTGAAGGAGCTGCTGCTGCCGCTGGAACTCGTCCTAACGAGCCTGAAACTGTGCGAAGTTGGCAGCTGTCTTCTGAGCCTGTCGTGCCTGCTCCCGCTACATCCGCTCAAGAATGGCAATCAATGTGGGGTCCGTCTGCGGTGCAGGTGGTGCTGAGCTAGAACTGCCAGCCTCTACATCATGTCTGCATGGAGGCATCTGAGGTATCGGTTGATAGTCATCATCCGAGCAGTCACTGGACTCAGTCATCCCCTACTGGGCCTCATGCTGCTCCTCCTCTGTGGCGACTATGCCTCTGATGATCTCGTCCTGCTGAGCTGCTGACTCTAGAACATTGGGACGACGGCTAGACTGAGCTGGTGCCTATGGAGTGCTGTGCCTGATCCTCTGTGCCATGTTGTATGCTGGAAACTCTGTGGTGGCAGCCCTGTACTCGGCAACTATCTCTGGGGTCCTGACTTGCACACACTTAAGTATCAGGAAAGTGATCCAATGTGCATATGGAAGCTATCTGCGACCCTTGAAGCCCTCAGCAATAGTATCCTCCATCTCTGATAGAAGGAGGTCCCAAATATCGAACATAGTCTGCTGCATCAGGGCATTAAGTAGCTAGAGCTGTAAGCGAGTTAGACCCTCTCTGTATCCCAACCTGGGAAGCAGTGTCCTCCTAATGATGGCCTCTAACACTCGCGCTGTAGGAGTCAGGTCACTGGGGTTCCGCTCGACCCCTCACCAAAGGGCTCCTTGAAGCAATGCCTCACCAGATCTGTTGGGGCACCATTCCTCCATGAGGACGCCTAGGAGGCTCCTGCTGTCCATAGCATACCTCATGTAGCTTGACAGGCTGATCCTGTAGCCGCAGTATCTCCTAGGCCCTAAAGCTCATCACCCTACAGTCTCTACCATTGAATGCAAAATGAATGAAGTTGTGATACTGATCAACGTAGAGTGAAGCATAAAACTACCGGACCCAAGATGATACATATACTCCTGTCTAGCCAATCAGATCTGCAAGCCCCAGCAAATATGACAAGTAGGGGCGGATGTGCTCTCCGGCTGCTACCATAATAGACTCCAAACTGCAGACCCTCTGAGATCTGAACACTGCCCCACTGTTCAGATATGCGTTGTAGAAGTCCTCCTGGAGCGGTGTATAGAACCCCTCAGCTGCTCTCTCATCCCTCCTCGGAGGGAACCACACATCGAACTCAACAAAATGTAGCTGGCGAACCTATCTGGCTGTGGCAGCCCTCAAGTTGAGGTGTACCACTGGAGGCGGACCCTGAGGTCTAGGCGGAGGGTGTGAACCCCTGCGCTGTGTAGCTGACCTCGGTGGAACTATAACACTGGTACGACCTGAGCGGCATAGCTAGGGTGCCGGCTCGATCTCCTCGGTCTGCTGACCCTCCTGAGTCTCCTGGGCTGGCTGATGCTCTGCTGGTAGGGGCTGTTGCTGTGCCTCCTGTTGGGACTCCCCCTGACATTGAGGCTCCTTAATGGCTAGACGACGTCCTGCCATCATGACAGTCCCAGGTGGACTACCATGAAGTCGCTCAATCTCCCTCAGTCTATCCTGCGCATCTGGTGCCAGCTGATCTGCTATGATGACTCCACTGCGGGCACCGCCTCTCTCGGCACGCTCTGCGGCCTCTGCAACAGCTGCTGCTCTCATTGTCTCTATGTCAGGGTACTTGCGCTTCTTGGATGCCACCTGCTTTGTTGACTTGCCCTTCGATCCTGCAGGCTGGCGAGGTGGGGGCCTCCGATCATCATCACCTGGACCACCACCAACGTTCTTGGTGCGAGCCATCTGATCTGACAAGAGGGTGAACTGCCGCTGATGAAGATCAATAGACAAACTGACACTCTCGAGGCTTGGCCTCGATCCTTACTCGCGAGCTTGGCTCCGAGTTGACTGCCAACTGCCACAAGAACCACAACAGAACTGACTCGCTGCACGATAGAATAGATGGATATACGAATAAATACAATATATCTAATAGATGTGAAAACCTAGGAAGCAAGCAATGTAGGTATGAAATTGAGACGATGGGCAAGATACCTGATGAATCGGCGATCCGGGAAAAGAAAATACGTCATGCGGGGGAACCTCGGAACCGGCTAGGGTTAGATCGAAAGCCCTGAATGCGATTGGGAATCAATACAATGCAATTGATCTAGATTCACAGGCAAATCAAATTTGGAGCAATGATCTGGCCTTACCAAGGAGGAAACAGAGCTAGGGCGCTTGCTTGAGCAGCAGGAAGATTGGAGGCGCCGGATCCACGGGCTTGACGTCGGCGTGGCTGACTCACGAGAGGCACGCGGCGAGGCTCGACAGCGGGCTGCGGTGGCGCGGAGGTGAGCGAGGCAGGGGAGGCGCTATGGCGTGCGAGGCGGGCGCAAGATGCTCGGCTGCGAGCTTGGCTGTGGCGGTGCGGCGAGCTGGACGGCGGTGTTGGCGAGCTGCGGCAGCATGGGAGTCGGGCACGGAGCTGTGGTGGCGAGGTTAGGTTAAAAAAATTCTCGATGGCGCGGTTATATGAGGGTCCCAAATGCGACAGAGAAGGAAACGGAAGAGGAGTCCCGATGTCGCACGAAATCCACTGATCGGACGCTCCGGTGGTAGCGACTGGACGCTACCACCCAGCGTCCGGTCGATTCCAGAGAGGTCCAATTCCTCTGGAATCGGGACCGGACGCGTCCGGTGGTCCATGACCGGACGCAGGCAGGGTCCGGTCAGTACAGCTTGATTCCCCTTCAAACGACCGGACGCTGGATCCCTTCCTGATTGGATGCACAAACGCAGCGTCCGGTCACTCCTTTACCAGCAGTTCACCTCCTGTGAACTGATCGGACGCTGGACAGCAGCGTTCGGTGCAGCGTCCGGTGCACCTTTTTTTAGCAAATCTTCAAAGTTCCTTCATGCTGCCTGTTCCCAATCAAGTCCCAACTTGAATAAGATCCAAATAAACAACAATTGGGACTGATGTGAGTGGCCTCTCTCAAACCCTCATATTTTTCAAAATATTTTGCCTTAGGCTATAATTCTTTTTAAGAAAATAGGCAATAAGAGGGCAAATGGAACAAAACGACAAATCAACATTCATGCATATGCAATACTTGTAAGTAAATCTAGTTGCTTGTCAAGTTTGATCCAAGGTTAAGCTTCTTCACACGCTTTTCGGTGGTTATCTTAACCATGTTAGACAAGCCCTATATGCATTGCCAAAGATTACACATGTTGTATATTACGATGAATGCAAGGGACAACACAAGTTCAATTTTTGGTGAAGTTACGAAAATCAAGCACATTGAGCTCATTTCGCAATCTACAAAATGTAGCCTCATCTAGCGGTTTAGTGAAGATATCCGCTAATTGATCTTCGGTTCTTACACCTTTTAGTGATATATCATTTTTAGCAACATGATCTCTTAGAAAGTGATGGCGGATATTTATGTGCTTGGTGCGAGAGTGTTGAACCGGATTATTTACAAGTTTTACCGCACTTTCATTGTCGCACAAAAGAGGTACCTTTTCTAGAACTACACCATAGTCTAGCAAAGTTTGTTTCATGTATAAAATTTGTGCACAACAAGCACCCGCGGCAATGTATTCCGCTTCGGCGGTGGACAAAGCCACACTATTTTATTTCTTGGAGGACTAAGACACAAGTGATCTACCAAGCAAATGGCACCCTCCGGATGTGCTCTTTCTATCAACTTTGCATCCGGCGTAATCCGAATCGGAATAACCAATTAATTCAAATAAAGCTCCTTTGGGATACCAAAGGCCAATGCTTGGTGTGTGCTTAAGATACCTAAGGATTCTTTTTACGGCAATTAAATGTGTTTCCTTAGGACTAGCTTGAAATCTAGCACACATACACACACTAAACATGATGTCGGGCCTAGATGCAGTTAAATATAATAAGCTACCAATCATAGAACGGTAGAGAGTTTGATCAACCGAGTTACCTCCCTCATCTAGGTCGAGATGTCCATTGGTAGGCATTGGTGTCTTGATTGGCTTACATTTATCCATCTTGAATCTCTTGAGAAGATCTTTTGTGTATTTCTCTTGAGAGATGAAGATGCCTTCTTTCATTTGCTTGACTTGAAAACTAAGAAAGAATGTAAGCTCACCAATCATGGACATCTCTAACTCCTTCGACATCAATTCACCAAATTCTTTGCATGAGTCTTCATTTGATGATCCAAAGATGATATCATCAATATATAATTGACAAATGAAGATATGCCCATCAAGCTTCTTGGTGAATAGTATGGTGTTGACCTTCCCAATGGTGAAGCCCTTTTCAATTAGGAAGTCCCGAAGGCGCTCATACCAAGCTCTTGGGGCTTGCTTGAGTCCATATAGTGCCTTGGACAACCTATAAACATGATTAGGATATCTAGGGTCCTCAAACCCGGGAGGTTGATCAACATAGACTAGTTCATTAATAAAGCCATTTAAGAATGCACTTTTCACATACATTTGATATAGTTTTATTTCATGATGTGATGCATATGCAAGAAGGATACGGATGGCTTCTAATCTTACAACAGGTGCAAAGGTCTCTCCAAACTACAAACCTTCAACTTGAGAGAACCCCTTTGCAACTAGTCTTGCCTTGTTCCTCACAACAACACCTTGATCATCTTGCTTGTTGCGGAACACCCACTTCGTTCCAATGACTCTTGCACCTTTTGGTCGCTCTTCAAGAGTCCAAACTTCATTGCGAGTGAAGTTGTTCAACTCTTCATGCATGGCATTGATCCAATCCGGATCTTTTAGAGCTTCTTCTACCTTGGTAGGCTCATAGCAAGAGACAAAAGAGTGATGAGCAATAAAAGAAGCAAGTTTTTGAGATCGAGTCATTACTCCCTTTGATGGACTCCCTGTGATGAGATCTTGTGGATGATCTTGTAGGAGAGGTGTATTTCTTCTATTGACCACTTGAGGATGAGGTTGTGGGGCATCAACATCTTGTGCTTGTACCACCATTTGCTCATGGGAGATATGAGTATCTTCATTTTCTACTCTCCTATCTTTTTCACCATCTTGTGGCACACTTGATGAAGAGGGTTGGTTAATGACTTGTACATCATCTTCATCATCTTTTGGCTTGATGTCTCCCACCGGAATATTCTTCATGGCCTCCCTCAATGGTTCATCACCTACATCATCAAGATTCTCATGTGCTCCTTAGGAGCCGTTAGATTCATCAAATTCCACATCATATGTTTCTTCAACCAAGCCGGTGGCATGATTAAATACTCTATATGCTTTGGACTTCGATGAGTAACCAACAAGAAAACCAATATCACAACGTCTTTGGAACTTCCCTAGGTGTTGCCGCTTCTTGTAGATGTAGCATTTGCAACCAATCACAATAAGCTTCAATGTTTGTGTTGTCAAATTCTTTTCCGTTGTCACTTCTTATCTTCTTGAGCTTCACTTCAAATTCATTTTGAGCTCTCTTGGCAAACTTCTTGAAGCAAGATGCAACTTCGGATTTGTCATAAAGGAAGAACACCCATGTATACCTTAAATAGTCATCTACAATCACAAGACAATAGAGATTTCCTCCCAAACTCTTGTATGTTGTTGGTCCAAATAAATCCATGTGTAGGAGTTCTAGCACTCTTGTGGTTGACATGAAAGCTTTGGTTGGATGAGTGTTTGCAACTTGCTTACCGGCTTGACATGCACTACAAAGCTTGTCCTTTTTAAACTTCACATCCTTCAACCCTCTCACCAAATCATTCTTCATAAGCTTCTTGAGTGAGCTCATCCTAACATGAGCAAGTCTTCTATGCCATAGCCACCCAAGAGTTGTTTTGGTGAATGGGCAAGTCTTCAAATTTGCATCTTTAGAGGTGAAGTCAACTAGATATAAGTTGTTGTATCTAAATCCATTGAATATCACTTGATTGTCATCTACCTTGGATACAACAACCTCCTTCTCGGTGAACAAACATTGAAATCCAAGATCACATAATTGCCCAACGGATAACAAGTTGAAGCTCAATGAAGCAACATATAGCATATTGGAGATGGAATGATCATTTGATATTGCCACTTTGCCCAATCCTTTAACCTTGCCCTTTGAATTATCTCCAAATGTTATTTTCTCTTGCCCATCTACCTCTTCATCTAGTGAGGTGAACATACGAGGATCACCGGTCATATGTTGAGTGCAATCACTATTAATAACCCAATGACTTTCACCGGTCTTGTAGTTCACCTACACACATGAGATTCAAACTTTAGGAATCCAAACTTATTGAGGGCCCTTCACCTTCTCAACAAGTGACTTAGCCACCCAAATCTTCTTTGGCCTACTCTTGTTGGGGGGGCCTAAGAACATGACTTTCATCTTTCCACTAGAATCTTTTCTAAGCATGTAGTGGGCATTGAAAGCAAAGGGCCTAGCATGCTTGGGCAAGGGTTGTGGCGGTGGAGTTTGACACTCATGAGCAACGTGGCCTTCTCGTCCACACTCAAAACATCTCTTAGGCTTTGGCTTTGGCTTTGATTGTTGTTGTTGAGCTTGAGCCTTCTTCTTCTCTACACTTGCCACATATCCAATGCAACTTCTATCCATCTTCATGACGGTGTTCATGAGTAGCTCACTTTGGAGATGCTTGCCTCTAGCAAACTTGCTCAATCCCACCTTGAGATGCTCTTTCTCCATCTTGAGCTTCTTGTTCTCTTCCTTGAGAACATCATTATTCTTCTCTTCCTTGAGCTTCTTGTTTTCTTCTTTGAGCTTCTCATTCTCAAGGATTAACTCTTTGTCATGATCAAGAGTTTCTAGCACAATGGTGTTGTGGCTTTTCATCTCTTTAAGATCTTTCATGAGCTTCTCATTATCACTCTTGAGCTTGACATACTCATTATAGTCATTGCATTCAACCACTTACTTGCCTTTGCTACTAGATCCATGCTCAATGCTCTCATCAATTAAATCATCACATGAAGTAGCTATATCAATCTTGACAACATGGTTAGTAGCATCATGTGGCTCATTCGGTAAAAATTCTTGAGCAATAACAAGAGTATCATGATTAATCTTAAGAGTAGTGTATTCATCTTTTAGCTTGTTGTGGCTAATGATGAGTTCATTGTGCACCCACTCAAGTTTATCATGTTTATCTTTAAGCTCTTTCTTGGAAGATTTGAGCTCCTTGAGTTTGGATGATATAGCATCATTAGTTTCTCTAAGCTTATCATTAGCCTTTTCCAATGTATCACACTTAGCTAAGAGTGAATCATTTTTAGCATCAAGCTTTTCATTGGTAGCTCTACTCTTTCTAATGATCTTAGTGTATTTTTTTAATATTTTGACAAGATCATCATATGTAGGTGAGTCATCATCATCGCTATCGCTATCATCATCACTAGCATGCTCATCATCACTACTATCATCACTCTTAGTTACCTTGCGTTCACCTTTGGCCATAAGGCATAGGTGTGTAGAGGATGATGGCGATGGTGGCGGTGAAGATGCAAGATCAATAGCAATGGCGGCCACCTTTTCATCGTCACTATCTTCATCGGATGATCCACTTGATGAATCTATGTCCGTGAGCCAATCATCGATAATGTAGGCCTTTCCACTCTTCTTCTTCTTGTGGAAGTCCCTCTTCTTGCCATCTCTCTTCTTGTATGGCTTGTTCTTTTTCTTCTCATCTTCATCTTCATTGCTTGAGTCATCTTTCTTGCCCTTGTTCTTGTTCTTGAACTTGTCTTTCTTGGGCTTTGTGCATTGATGAGCTAGATGACCAAGTTCGCCATAATTGTAGCAATCCATCTCAGAGATTGGCTTTCTTCTTGAGCTAGTGAAGAACTTCTTCTTCTTGCCGTCAAACTTGATGCCACTCTTGTTTAGCTTCTTTAGCATCTTGGCGGTCTTCTTCACCATGAGAGCAAGACTTTCTTCATCATCTTCATCACTTGAGCTCTCATACTCAAGTCTTGCTTTGCCCTTATCTTGGCTAGCTTTGAATGCTAAGTCCTTCTCTTTCTTCTTTGTAGAGGATGAGCCATCTTGTGGCGTGATGTGCATGTACATCTCATGAGCATTGATCTTCCCTAAGATTTGTGTCGGTGTAGCGGCGAAAAGATCACCTTGATGTAGCATGGTCACAATGTGTCCATATTTGTCAATGGGGAGGACACTCAAGATCTTTCTCACAACGTCGGATGGTGACATTTGAGTAAGTCCAAGCCCATTGACTTCCTCTACAAGAACATTTAAGCGAGAATACATCTCATTAGCACTTTCTTTGGGAAGCATTTCAAATGAATTTAGCTTTTTGATCACAAGATGATAGCGTTCCTCACGCTCACTCTTGGTTCCCTTATGGAGCGCACAAACGTCCGACCATAGTGCATGGACGTCTTTGTGGTTCCTTACACGGTTAAACACATCTTTGCAAAGGCCTCTAAAGATGGTGTTTCGAGCCTTTGCATTCCATTTTTCATAGTTAACCTCATCGCCTTGTAAGTTAGTAGCATCCCGAGGTTTTGGGAAGCCTTGAGAGGCGGCTCTAAGAATACCAACATCTAGAGCTTCTAAGTATGCCTCCATGCGAATTTTCCAATAAGGAAAGTCATCTCCCTCAAAGATAGGAGGAGGCCCATCCCCGTGAGACATCTTGCTCTAAGCGGTTAGGCTTAAAATGTGAGCACGAGGCTCCGATACCAATTGAAAGGATCAAGATGCCCAAGAGGGGGGGTGAATTGGGCTAATTCTAAATTTTCTTGCAATAATCAAATCCTACGGATAGCCCAATTAACCCCTTATGCCTAAAAAAGTGTTTCTATCAAACTAATGCACAAAGGACTTACAACCAATGTTCTAAACTTACTCTAGCATGGCAATTCTATGAATGTAAAGACAAGTATTGAATTGCTCAAAGTAAATGCTCAAAGTAAATCGAGAGAGAGAGGAACACGGCGATGTTTTGCCGAGGTATCGGAGAGTCGCCACTCCCCACTAGTCCTCGTTGGAGCACCCACGCAAGGGTGTAGCTCTCCCTTGATCCACGCAAGGATCAAGTGCTCTCTATGGGTTGATTCTTCGACACTCCGTCGTGGCGAATCACCCAAAGCCGCTCACAACTTGGGTTGGGTCACCCACAAGCTCCGCCGGGTGATCACCAAGCTCCCAACCACCACCAAGCCGTCTAGGTGATGGCGATCACCAAGAGTAACAAGCACGAACTCTCACTTGACCACGCGAAGCCTAATGAGAAGATGGATGCACACTTGACTACTCTTGATTCACTAATGAGGTTACTCTCTTGGATTCTCAAATCTCAATCACCTCACTAGGACCTTGCTCTTCTTGACACTCACAAACGTGTTTCTCAGCTATTGGAATGAGCAAAAGTCACTCCACACACGAGTGGAGCTTCTATTTATAAGGCAGCCTGAAAAACGAACCGTTATGAGCTTCTACGGGGTGATCGGACGCTCCGGTCGTGTTGACCAGACGCTCTGGTCAGTTCAACCCGTGAGCCAGTGAGATTGTGTTGGCCGAATGCTGGCAGGGTCCGGTCAGCACTGACCGAACACGTCCGGTCGCATGAAATCCTTACTGGACCCTTACTGGACTCGACCGGACGCTGAACCCTCAGGGTCCGGTCAGTACTGATCGGACGTGTCCGGTCGCAGATTCCCTTCTCTGGAACCTTACTGGAGTCGACCGGACGCTGCCTTTCAGCGTCCGGTCACATGACCTCTCCAGCGTCCGGTCGCACCGAACGCTGTCTGCTGATCAAATGAACTGACCGGACCCTGCGGCCAGCGTTCGGTCGCACTGGGGCCAGCGTCCGGTCAGCATTTGACCCTCCATTCACTTCCAACTCTCGATCATATGTGAATGAAGTTTGCTCCAAAGGATCTTAGGCATTCATAGGAGCTACCTAGAGCTAGTTTTAACAAGTGTGCACCACACCTAACTCACTAGACTCAACTAGGTCAAACTACCCGTCCATACCCCCTTAATAGTATGGCCAAAGAAAAAACAAAGTCCTAAACTACTCTAAGTGTCACTCCAACTCCAATCGACACTTAGAACTAGTCATCCTTAACCTTATCGTCCATCCTTTGAAAACCGAAACGATTTCCATCGTAGGGCCATGACAACTTTGATTGCCCAATCAATCTTCATTACCATGACCTTACTTAATTGCCTCTGCAAAACATACGTTAGTCATAGTAATCTTGTATTGTCATTAATCACCAAAACCCAACTAGGGGCCTAGATGCTTTCATAAACCATAGGGGCTATTTTGTTTTGGTGATCAAGACACTTAGAGAGTGTGATCACATTTAGGTTTGATAGCCGTACTATTAAGAGGAGTGAAACTCGTATCGGAATATGGTTATCAAAGTGCCACTAGATGCTGAAAGCTCTAGTTTGATTTTGGTTAATTGATGAAACCCTAAGTGCTAACCTAGTTTATCAAGATGATTATGAGATAGGTAGCACTACTCCAAGTGGTGGAGCAATGACGAAGATCATGACAATAGTGATGGCATGGTGATGGTCAAATGCTTAAACTTGGAAAAGAAGAAAGAGAAAAATAAAAGGCTCAAGGCAAAGGTATAAAATATAGGAGCCATTTTGTTTTGGTGATCAAGACACTTAGTGAGTGTGATCACATTTAGGATTGATAGCCGTACTATTAAGAGGGGTGAAACTCGTATCAGAATACGGTTATCAAAGTGCCACTAGATGCTCTAACTCATTGCATATGCATTTAGGATCTAGTGGAGTGCTAACATCCTTGAAAATGTTTGTGAAAATACGCTAAGACATGTGCACAAGGTGATACACTTGGTGGTTGGCACATTTGATCAATGGTGGTGAAGTTTAGGTGCAAGGGCAAGAAACTCCACCGGCGGAGTGTCCGCCCATAGAGTGCGGATAGTCCGACGGTGCCACCGGCACCCTAGACAGAAAAATTGGAGGTCACTATGAGTGATCGGACACTGATCTTGGGAGGTCCGGCGCGTCCGGTCAGGTGTGGCAGAGAGATCGCCAGTTTCGGTGTTGCACCGGATGCTGGACCTGAGATGCACCGGACGCTGGTTTCTGTGTCCAGTCAAACTAACATAGCAACACAGTGACTAGGGTTTAGCACCGGATGCTGGTCTGTGTCCGGTCAAGGTGGACCGGACGCGTCCGATCAAAGAAAACCAGATTTGGACCCTTACTGTAAACGACCAGACACTGGTGGTTTAGGGTCCGGTCAGTTTTGCCGGAGCGTCCGGTCAGTTAATAGCCGTTGTGATCTGGCGGCTCAAGTTTAACTCAGAATGACACGTGGCTTACATCGGTTGACCGAACGCTGGGTCTAGAGTCTGGCCAGTCTGACCAGAGCGTCCGGTCAGCCCGCAGTGTGCCCAGTGAAGGGGTACAATGGCTCTATTTTGTGGAGGCTTCTATTTAAGCCCCATGGCCAGCTCAAGCTCACTCTCTTGCACATTTTCATTGACATAGCAACCTTGTGAGCTTAGCCAAAGTCCTCCCACTCATCTCCATCATTGATTCATCATCTTTGTGAGATTGGGAGAGAATCCAAGTGCATTACTTGAGTGATTGCATTTAGAGGCACTTGGTATTCGTGTTGCGCTGCGGATTTTGCTTGTTACTCTTGGTGGTTGCCACCACCTAGATGGCTCGGTGCAGTGGTGGAGGATCGGCATGAGTTGGTGATTGTTCATGGCCATCTCTGGTGATTGTGAGGGGAGTTGTACCTTCCCCGGCGGAGCGCCGAAAGGTAACTCTAGTGAATTGCTCGTGTCATTGAGTTACCTCACTTGTGGGTCGGTTCTTGCGGTGTCCAATTGTGTGGATGAGGTTTGTGAAACACCTCTTAGCCGCCGAACCACCAAGTGTTGGTCGACACAACGGGGACGTAGCGTGTTGGCAAGCACGTGAACCTCGGGAGAAAATCGATTGTCTCTTGTCTTTGGCATTCTCCCGGTGATTGGCTATATATTCATCTTGTGATTGGTTCATCCCCTACACGTCGGTATAATCACCCTACTCACTTATTTACATTCTTGCAAACTAGTTGACACAAGCTCTTTAGTGTAATTAGAATTGAGAGCTTGCTTTATTATTTACATTCATCTAGTTGAGCTCTTTAGAGTAGCAAGGTTGAGAGCTCTTAGTGAGTAATTACATAGCAAGTTTGTGTGCCTAAGTAATCATTGCAACTAGAATTGTTGGATAGGTGGCTTGCAACCCTTGTAGAGCTAGAGCAAGTTTACATTACGCTATTTGTCATACTAATCAAATTGCTCTAGTTGATTTATAGATTTTTAAATAGGCTATTCACCCCCCTCTAGCCATATTAGGACCTTTCAGATGCTCTAACTCATTGCATATGCATTTAGGATCTAGTGGAGTGCTAACACCCTTGAAAATGTTTGTGAAAATACGCTAACACATGTGCACAAGGTGATACACTTGGTGGTTGGCACATTTGATCAAGGGTGGTGAAGTTTAGGTGCAAGGGTAAGTAACTCCACCGGCGGAGTGTCTGCCCATAGAGTGTGGACAGTCCGACGGTGCCACCGGCGCCCTAGACAGTGTAACACCCCGGGTGTTTTAAATACTAAAACTGTCATGTCATCATATGCATTGCAAAGCATTTGGTCATATTGCAAACGTTGATATGCATTCACTAAAACAAGTTTACATTCATGTATAAGTGTTGAATTGTATTGTTTGAATCAAGTTTGAAATACCTGTATTGTTTTGAAATTCCGAAAACCTTAATTTCAGTATTTAAATTCTACCCTGAAAACTCATTTCAAAATCTAAGCATATTTTGGGGTTGAGCTTAAAAGCAAAAGTGTAGATCTTGTCAAGTTGTACAAAGTTGGTGTTTGGAGTTTTCAAAGTTGTTTAGTAAAATTTGAAGTAATTTGAAAAGGATTAATTCTTTAAAGTGTCCCCTTTTGAATTCAAATTTGAATTTCAAAATGTAAAATGAATTTGGATATGGTTTCAAAAGCAAAGTTGTAGAACTTTTGATTTTGAACAACTTTTGTTTTTGGAGATTTTTGAGTTGTTATGAAAATTTGAGAGTAATTTGTGAATTTTGGCGAATGGCATTTCTGTAAATTGTGTGAACAGTGTTCACCGCTCTTGCTACATGCCGGCGAACTTCGATTTGCTTCCAGTCGCGCGCGTGGCCGTCCGGGCGTCGCGTTGGCGCGCTGAGGGCTTCGTCGTGGCTTCCTTGCGCTTCCTTGGCTGCCCTATAAAGCTCTGGAGTCGTCGCCGTTCTTCTTTTCCTTTGCTCTGTTTTCTTCCCGTCACCTTGCTCATCTCCGGCGAGCCCGTGCCGTCACTGTCGTGCTCCGCCATCGCTGATAAGCTAGCTCCAGCTCCGCCTACTCCTTGCGCATCCAGCTAACCCCTCAATTTAGTCTGATTTCGCCGGGAAACGCCGCGCAACGTACTTCTTCTTCGCGGCCGGCAACAGCTTCGGTGATCCCGTTTCACCGTGGTCAGGGCCCTCCGGTGAGCTGTTGCTTCTGATTAGCGTAGCTCCAGCTTCGTCTCGATGCTGTGATGCTTAATCCGTTGTTGCTTGCTCATTTTGATCACCACAGTCACCGGCACACCATCACCGACGATCCTTGCTCCGCCACCGTTGCTGTGCACGTCGACCCGCGTCTACGCTGCTTCTCCAGCCTTGCTCTCTGCTCTGTCGTGTTCGTGGTGAGCTACTGGTGCTTCCTGTACCGTTTATTTAATCGCTACCGAGCTCCTGTCGCCGGCGTAGTGCCGCCGAGCCGCCGCGTCCGCCATGGCCGATGCCAAGCTCGTAGCTCGTAGTAATTCGTCTAGCTAGTGCCTTCAATCGATGCGCCGTGATGATGTGGTCATTTTGGTACCTTGACCGTCGCCTTTGGATTCACCGTTGGCGAGTTTGCGCCGGTCAGCGCCGTCGTCGTCGTAGTCAACGCGCGAAGGTTGAAGATGACATGTGGGGTCCGATGTCAGTGACTCAGCGTTCAAATGAGTTTTCTGTTTTTCAGATTTATATGAATAGTGCTGGAATTTGTTATTTTTGTGTAGAATTATTTAGAGCTCCAAAAATTATGAAAATTTTTGTGTGAATTCTCTATGATGTATATTATATGACAAAAATTTGAAATATTGATTTTCAGTATTTTTGGGGTATGATAAAAATTGCTCAATTAATTAATAAATGACTTTCCATGATTTTTCTAGGCTTATTTACTTGTCCAAAAATTATGAAATTTGTTTTGCCACTTAGTTATCATGTAATGAACATTTACTAAAATTTTTAGCCCAATTGGAATAAGTTGATTTATTTCATAATTCTTAATTAAATAATTAATTCATAAAAGCAAATAGTAACCTTTAATGATTTAGGTTTTGATTGAATTTTTGATTGGGTGATGTCCTTGGATCATTAGTTGATAATGATTCTTGGCAATTGATTGGGTGTTGCGAAAAAGGTTTGATTAGTTTGACTTGCAACTGTACCGCGAAGGAAAGTTGTATTCAACTTGTTAATTTTTGTATCCATCATCGATCATCATGTTTCGTATTCCGCATCATGTTAAACATGGCATTGTTATTACGTGTAGTGAACGAAGGTGAAAACGAGGTAGTTAATCAAGTTGTTGAGGAGGTTAATCCATCGGTTGAGGTCGGATCGAATACTTGTGTAACGTCGCAGGAGCCGGACTTTTCCGTCAACGAAGGCAAGCCCCGGATGCATACAACCCTACCTTGTGTTTTACAAATTAATTTCGCTTTTGCTTTCCGTTACTGCATTAAGTGATTAGGAGTTAAGAAAAAGCCCAATTGGTGCATTACCAACCTTGTTATTCCATATTTACCATATTACCAATTTTGAAATCGTATATGCCTAATTCTGCTTAGCTATGAGTAGAACGATGAAGTCGGGTGACTATCTGCCACCTGCAAGTTTTAAATGGAACCTTGGTTACTTATGTATCATGTGATATGGGAATGTGGAGTAATAAATCTAGACCGGGCGGACTCGGTGGGTGTGAGCCACAAGACATGGAGGTCTTGTGAGCGGGTTCTTTCCGCCTGTGTCGATTAAGGCACGTCCGTTGTTGAATTGCATGAGGTGAGAATTTGTAGTACTAACCACATACTCCGGTAAGCCTTAACTTGGCTATTCTATTACGAGAATGGCTACTCGCGCACTGGGAGTGGAGAGATGGCGGGAATAGCGTGTACCCTCGTGGCTGGAATGTGGCCGGATTTGAGGTGTGCTGTATTCTCGGGTGGCGCGGACCCGTTCTTGTTTTAGAGGATCCGAGGGTAGGTTGGTATATGTAGGTCAGGGACCTGCATATGTCGTGTGGTCTGGAAGTCCCAGCTGGGTTTATAATCGGTTCGAATCGTCGTTGCTCCTCGGTTATGGAGACTCAACTCACTGTTCATCATCGTAGTATTAATAACTGGAATTTGAGAATGGTTGATGAAGGTGTTGGATATGAAGTTTCATGATCTCATTACGGATCGTGTCATCTTTGTATATGATTTTATGAAGTTTAAATTGTTGAAATAAAGAATTTTGTTAAAGAGCTTTTACGCAAAATAACTTTGATTATTGCTAAAACCATACCTTGAATCCTTGAGCCTGCATTCCTGAGTTCTATCAGTTTTATTTCGGTTAAGTCTTGTTGAGTACTTTTGTACTCAGGGTTCGTTGACCCTTGTTGCAGGCGAGCCTCATGAGCAGATCTGTTGTGGATCGTGCTGCATGACAGTTGTACCTTGTGATGACGTTGAGAAGTAAATGTGTGGCCCTTGGGCAGGGCAATCTCCTTGTGTGTTTTGTATTATATTATAATGCCACTCCACTACTACTATGGTTTGTAATAATTATCGAACTTAGTTTGTGAGGTTTGAAACCACTGTTTTGTAAATTATGTTATGGTAAGACTTCCGCTGTTTTTACTCTGATGCTGATATTTGAATAAATGTTGTAATACTGCAATGACTCTGTAACGTGATCCTGCTCGGAAATCGTGGATGATTCGGGGTTCCCCGAGGACACCCGACAGACTTCTTAAGTTACCAGGAACATATGCATTGTTGTCAAAGGTCGTTGGACAGTGACAAGTGTATGTGGGTCCTATAATTTAGGAGGTTCTGCCACAGAATGGTATCAGAGCGATCGTTACAAGGTTTTTGTTGTATTGTTTTACAAAAACTTCAAAATGATTTGGATGACTAAATTTAACTTGATAGTTTGGTCCAAATTGCTTCTGACTTATCTTATTTCTTTCTCACCATTCCTTATTTGATTAAAAGGGTCTTGTGTGGTGGAGTAGTAATCTTACTATGCCCTATATAAAAATAAATGCTGTTTATGTGCATTATAAACTTTGATGTTTCTGTTCATAAGAACGATTCATGCATCAT
This sequence comes from Miscanthus floridulus, assembly GCF_019320115.1. NCBI lineage: Eukaryota > Viridiplantae > Streptophyta > Magnoliopsida > Poales > Poaceae > Miscanthus > Miscanthus floridulus. Next base: position 29,557,896 of record NC_089584.1, read on the forward strand.
GAATAATTCACTCGTTACTTCCTTCACCTCTTAGTCTGGAGTTGAGTAGTGAGACTGGTTTGAGTAATGTAATCCATCATAGCTGCTCTTTAGACTTTGATCAAATGGTCTTACTTGGATTAAATTGGTTTCCTACAGTATGGCTCGTGCCAAGATGACGCCCCGTAAGTCCACTGGACCCAAAGGAGTTCCTCGTCACCAACTTGCCCCTAGAAATGATGGTGCTAGCAGTAGTAGTTCTAGGCCTGATCCTCAGGCAGAGATACATAGGATTTCTGCAGAGTTAGCACAAGCTACTAAAGATAGGGCTTTGGATGCTATACAGGTAGGAGAATTACAGGATCAATTGAGGCGTCTCACCACTGCACACAGGAACTGCGAAAGCATGTTAGTTCGTACGGTGGAGGGACGAAATGAGGCTTGGCATAGGGAAAATGTAGCTAGAGCTAGAACTCATGAGCTAGAATTCTATGTGGAAGATTTAGAAGAACATAATACTTATCTACATGAGGAAGTTCATAGGCTTAGTAATCTACTAAACCCAAATTATGAGCCTCAAGCTGATGCCATGAACCCAGGTGTCATCCTTGCCGATGAAAGTGAATCAGAAGAGGAAGAAGAAGAAGATCCTGAAGAATTAGTAATGATCAATGAAAGTGATGATGAAGGCGGTAATAATTCCGGAATGGATACCGAGCCTGAAGTTTGAAGTAATCACGGAAAAGAGTAGAGTTGTATAATAGTTAATTATGGTTAGGCTATGTATCTTGTTTTGGTACTTATATGGTCTGGTGTTTATAGTAGTAAACCCTATATAATGTGTCTGGAGTAAGCTTTTGTGCAATCCAATAAAGGCTTGTGAATAAAGTTTGGTTTGTTATGAGCAGATGCGTCGTACGCGGGGATCGCATATTCCTGGTACTTCACAAGATGATGATGATATCCCCAACCCGCCACCAATGCCGACCAATCTGGCTGATGCTATCGCTGCATTAGTCAATGTAACTGTGGAAAATTCTCGCTTGCTTCATGAGATGGCTCAAAGTAATCAGAATCAGATGCATGGAAACCGTGGCCGCAATCATAATAGGCATGAGGCTACCTATGTGGATTTCACGGATACAAAACCCCCGGTGTTCACCAAGGCAGATGAACCACTGGAGGCTGATGACTGGCTTAGGACCATGGAGCAGAAATTTGATCTTATTCACTGCACAGAGTTTCAAAAACCGGTGTTTGCTGCCCAGCAACTTAGAGGTGCAGCTGGTGCTTGGTATGCAAATCTGATGGCCATGCAACCCGCAGGCGTTCCGTTAACTTGGACAGAATTTCGCACTGCTTTCAGAGCCCATTATATCCCAGAAGGAGTGATGGCTATGAAGCTGGATGAATTCCTTGCTTTGAGGCAAGGGGATCAAACGGTTATGCAGTATGTGGGAAGATTTAATCATTTGTCGCAGTATGCATCCGAACATGTCAATACGGATGCCAAGAAAAAGAAATGGTTCATGAGAGGTCTGAATACCAAACTGCAGACAATGATGACAGCATGTACCAATATCACTTATCATGAGGCAGTAAATATTGCAATTGCTTCAGAGGCAAAGTATCGGCAGCATAAGGAGCTCAAGAAGAAAAAGAATGTGCCGTCTGGACCTTTTGGTGGAAACCAAAAGAGGCAGAGAGTGATTTATCATCCAGTAAACCATTATCGTCCTCCTTATCGTCCGCCGCAGTTCCAAGCCGGGCAACAGTCAAATGTCCGTCCTGCTATAACCTATCCGAATTCACAGTCAACCAATGTTCCTGGTGGTAATGCTCCAACATCCCAGGGTCACAACTATCCGTGTTACAATTGTGGAAGGACTGGTCATTTCTCCAGGGAATGTCCATATCCTAGGCAGGCTAATCAAAATTATCAGAAGGTTACTGCCAATCAACAACAGGGTCAAGCACCAAACAAGAATCACAATCAGAATGCTCAGAAGGGCAAAGATGAGAGGAAGACAGGAAGGGTTTTCTATATTCAAGCCGGGGAAATTCCTGAAGGAGAACCAGTGATGATGGGTATGTTTCCTGTCGCCAATCACCCTGCAGTTATACTTTTTGATTCTGGCGCATCGCATTCATTCATCAATAGAACATTTGTCGTGAAGCATGAAATTTCAATTGGGGGAACAAAGGAAAGTTTCTTTATACAGTCGCCCGGGGGACGTCTGTGTACTAAGGAAATGGTATACCAGGTACCCGTAAACCTGGGTGGGCATATTTTTCCCACTACCATGATTATCCTTAAGGATCAGGATATAGATGTAATCTTGGGAATGAATTGGATGTATCAGCATAAGGCTATTATAGATGCTTTGAATAGGACTTTAAGAGTAAATTTGCCTGATAGTAATTCTCAACTTCTTATCCAACTTCCAACCCTAAGAAGATCAGTGGGCAAGATTTGTGCAACTGCTGTCAAAGAGATTAGAGATATTCCGGTAGTGTGTGAATTTCCGGATGTGTTTCCAGAAGATTTACCCGGTCTACCACCCGATAGAGATGTACAGTTCAATATAGAGTTACAACCTGGAACAGCTCCGATTTCTCGGAGAGCTTATAGGATGCCACCTAAGGAATTGGCCGAGTTGAAGACTCAGTTATAAGAATTGATTGAGAAGGGGTTTATCCAACCTAGTTCATCACCTTGGGGATGTCCGGCAATTTTTGTGAAAAAGAAAGATGAGACCCTGAGGTTATGTGTTGACTATCGTCCGTTGAATGAAGTGACCATCAAGAATAAGTATCCATTACCTCGGATAGATTTGCTTTTTGATCAATTGGCCGGAGCCAAAGTTTTCTCCAAGATAGATTTGAGATCAGGGTATCACCAAATTAAGATAAAGTCTGAAGATATTCCCAAAACGGCATTTACCACAAGATATGGATTATATGAATACTTGGTAATGTCTTTTGGTTTGACAAATGCTCCAGCTCATTTCATGTACCTAATGAACTCAGTATTCATGCCTGAGCTAGATAAGTTTGTAGTGGTGTTTATTGATGACATTCTAGTGTATTCCAAGAATAAGACAGAACATGCAGGACACCTCAGAATTGTTCTGACTCGTTTGAGAGAACATCAATTGTATGCCAAGTTCAGCAAGTGTGATTTTTGGCTTAGGGAAGTGCAATTTCTTGGACATGTCTTGTCAGCCGAAGGAGTTGCAGTTGATCCCAGCAAAGTAAGGGATGTGCTTGATTGGAATCCGCCAACCACAGTTCATCAAGTTCGGAGTTTTCTTGGATTGGCGGGGTATTACCGTCGGTTTATACCAGAATTCTCTAAAGTATCAAAACCTATAACTGAATTGTTGAAGAACCAAGTCAAGTTTGTCTGGTCATCAGATTGTGAAAAGGCTTTCCAGACTTTAAAAAGGCTGTTGACTACTGCACCAGTGTTAGCTCAACCTGATATCGAGAAGCCGTTTGATGTTTATTGTGATGCTTCAGGTATTGGTATTGGATGTGTGTTGATGCAAGAAGGCCGAGTTATTGCCTATGCGTCCAGGCAACTTAAGCAACATGAAGAACACTATCCTACTCATGATTTGGAGTTAGCAGCAGTGGTTCATGCTCTGAAGATTTGGCGGCATTACCTGCTTGGTAATACGTGCCATATGTATACAGACCACAAGAGCTTAAAGTATATCTTTACTCAGTCAGAGTTGAACATGCGACAAAGAAGATGGTTAGAACTGATTAAGGATTATGATTTGGAAGTACATTATCATCCAGGCAAAGCAAATGTGGTTGCAGATGCCCTTAGTCGCAAAAGTTATTGCAATTGTCTGGCCGTGAGAACAATGGGTTTGACGCTATGCCAAGAAATGGAGAAGTTGAAGGTAGAAGTAATTCAACAAGGAAGTTTGACCAACATAATTGTTGAAGCTACTATTCGAGATCAAGTTATTGCTGCTCAAAAGGAAAACAAGGGTATAGTCCATATCAAGGAAAGAGTCAGGGATGGAAGAGCAGAATGTTTTAGCATAGATGATGAAGATGTGTTATGGTTCAAAGATCGCCTGGTGGTACCAAAAGTTCCTGAGTTGCGGCAGTCAATTCTAGATGAGGCACATGCTACTAGGTTATCAATCCATCCAGGAAGCAACAAGATGTACCATGACTTGAAGCAAAGATTCTGGTGGACTAAAATGAAAATAGAGATTGCTAGATATATAGCAAAGTGTGATACTTGTCAAAAGGTGAAAGCTATACATTTGAGGTCTGCTGGTGAATTACAACCATTACCTATTCCATCTTGGAAGTGGGAGGATATAAGTATGGATTTTATTGTTGGTCTACCCAAGACATCAAAGGGATTTGACTCAGTATGGGTTATTGTAGATCGACTCACTAAGTCAGCACATTTTCTTCCAGTCAAGACAATATATCCTACGATCCAATATGCCAAAATGTATTTAGCAAGAATCATGAGTCTCCATGGAATACCCAAGACTATTGTGTCAGATAGGGGTACACAATTTGTCTCCAACTTTTGGAAACAATTGCATTCTTCATTGGGTACCAAACTTCTGTATAGTACAGCTTATCATCCGCAGACTGATGGGCAGACTGAAAGAGTCAATCAAGTACTTGAAGACATGTTAAGGTGTTGTGTCCTTAACTATTCCAATAAGTGGGATGAGTGCTTACCTTTGGCCGAGTTCTCATACAACAATAGTTATCAGGAAAGCATTAGAATGGCTCCATTTGAAGCACTCTATGGTCGTAGATGCAGAACATCATTGAGTTGGTCTGAGCCTGGAGAAAGAAGATTCTTTGGAGTTGACCTTGTGAAAGAAACAGAAGACAAGGTTAGGCAAATACAGAATAATTTGAAGATAGCTCAATCTCGTCAAAAGAGTTATGCGGATAGAAGACGGAGACCATTAGTATTTAACAAAGGAGATTTTGTATATCTGAAAGTATCACCAATGAAGGGAGTTAACCGTTTTGGTGTTAAAGGAAAGTTGGCACCTCGATATATTGGACCATATCAAATTTTGGAAAGGTATGGAAAAGTGGCATATCGCTTGCAATTACCTGAACATCTCACAGCTGTGCATGATGTGTTCCATGTTTCTCAATTGAAGAAGTGTCTCCGAGTGCCTGAACAGAATGTTGAAGTTGAAGGAGTAGAACTAGAACCGGATTTAACTTATTCCGAATATCCTATCCGAGTGTTAGATCAGAAAGATCGTGTTACTCGAAGACGGACAATCAAGTTCTATAAAATACAATGGAATCAACATTCAGAAGAGGAAGCTACCTGGGAATCAGAAGATTACTTGTTAGAAAAGTTTCCAGAGTTTCTAGCGTCATTATAGAATAGAATAATGTTAGTTGAGCTCAGTTGCTACAAATTGTGTTTTGTAAAAGAACCTCAGCTGTTTTATGGAGAAGTTCTGGATGTTTTTGGATTGACACATTTCCTTTTCCATTACTTACCTATGGCTTTGAATCTCGGGACGAGATTTCTTTTAGGGGGAAGGATTGTAACACCCCGGGTGTTTTAAATACTAAAACTGTCATGTCATCATATGCATTGCAAAGCATTTGGTCATATTGCAAACGTTGATATGCATTCACTAAAACAAGTTTACATTCATGTATAAGTGTTGAATTGTATTGTTTGAATCAAGTTTGAAATACCTGTATTGTTTTGAAATTCCGAAAACCTTAATTTCAGTATTTAAATTCTACCCTGAAAACTCATTTCAAAATCTAAGCATATTTTGGGGTTGAGCTTAAAAGCAAAAGTGTAGATCTTGTCAAGTTGTACAAAGTTGGTGTTTGGAGTTTTCAAAGTTGTTTAGTAAAATTTGAAGTAATTTGAAAAGGCTTAATTCTTTAAAGTGTCCCCTTTTGAATTCAAATTTGAATTTCAAAATGTAAAATGAATTTGGATATGGTTTCAAAAGCAAAGTTGTAGAACTTTTGATTTTGAACAACTTTTGTTTTTGGAGATTTTTGAGTTGTTATGAAAATTTGAGAGTAATTTGTGAATTTTGGCGAATGGCATTTCTGTAAATTGTGTGAACAGTGTTCACCGCTCTTGCTACATGCCGGCGAACTTCGATTTGCTTCCAGTCGCGCGCGTGGCCGTCCGGGCGTCGCGTTGGCGCGCTGAGGGCTTCGTCGTGGCTTCCTTGCGCTTCCTTGGCTGCCCTATAAAGCTCTGGAGTCGTCGCCGTTCTTCTTTTCCTTTGCTCTGTTTTCTTCCCGTCACCCTTGCTCATCTCCGGCGAGCCCGTGCCGTCACTGTCGTGCTCCGCCATCGCTGATAAGCTAGCTCCAGCTCCGCCTACTCCTTGCGCATCCAGCTAACCCCTCAATTTAGTCTGATTTCGCCGGGAAACGCCGCGCAACGTACTTCTTCTTCGCGGCCGGCAACAGCTTCGGTGATCCCGTTTCACCGTGGTCAGGGCCCTCCGGTGAGCTGTTGCTTCTGATTAGCGTAGCTCCAGCTTCGTCTCGATGCTGTGATGCTTAATCCGTTGTTGCTTGCTCATTTTGATCACCACAGTCACCGGCACACCATCACCGACGATCCTTGCTCCGCCACCGTTGCTGTGCACGTCGACCCGCGTCTACGCTGCTTCTCCAGCCTTGCTCTCTGCTCTGTCGTGTTCGTGGTGAGCTACTGGTGCTTCCTGTACCGTTTATTTAATCGCTACCGAGCTCCTGTCGCCGGCGTAGTGCCGCCGAGCCGCCGCGTCCGCCATGGCCGATGCCAAGCTCGTAGCTCGTAGTAATTCGTCTAGCTAGTGCCTTCAATCGATGCGCCGTGATGATGTGGTCATTTTGGTACCTTGACCGTCGCCTTTGGATTCACCGTTGGCGAGTTTGCGCCGGTCAGCGCCGTCGTCGTCGTAGTCAACGCGCGAAGGTTGAAGATGACATGTGGGGTCCGATGTCAGTGACTCAGCGTTCAAATGAGTTTTCTGTTTTTCAGATTTATATGAATAGTGCTGGAATTTGTTATTTTTGTGTAGAATTATTTAGAGCTCCAAAAATTATGAAAATTTTTGTGTGAATTCTCTATGATGTATATTATATGACAAAAATTTGAAATATTGATTTTCAGTATTTTTGGGGTATGATAAAAATTGCTCAATTAATTAATAAATGACTTTCCATGATTTTTCTAGGCTTATTTACTTGTCCAAAAATTATGAAATTTGTTTTGCCACTTAGTTATCATGTAATGAACATTTACTAAAATTTTTAGCCCAATTGGAATAAGTTGATTTATTTCATAATTCTTAATTAAATAATTAATTCATAAAAGCAAATAGTAACCTTTAATGATTTAGGTTTTGATTGAATTTTTGATTGGGTGATGTCCTTGGATCATTAGTTGATAATGATTCTTGGCAATTGATTGGGTGTTGCGAAAAAGGTTTGATTAGTTTGACTTGCAACTGTACCGCGAAGGAAAGTTGTATTCAACTTGTTAATTTTTGTATCCATCATCGATCATCATGTTTCGTATTCCGCATCATGTTAAACATGGCATTGTTATTACGTGTAGTGAACGAAGGTGAAAACGAGGTAGTTAATCAAGTTGTTGAGGAGGTTAATCCATCGGTTGAGGTCGGATCGAATACTTGTGTAACGTCGCAGGAGCCGGACTTTTCCGTCAACGAAGGCAAGCCCCGGATGCATACAACCCTACCTTGTGTTTTACAAATTAATTTCGCTTTTGCTTTCCGTTACTGCATTAAGTGATTAGGAGTTAAGAAAAAGCCCAATTGGTGCATTACCAACCTTGTTATTCCATATTTACCATATTACCAATTTTGAAATCGTATATGCCTAATTCTGCTTAGCTATGAGTAGAACGATGAAGTCGGGTGACTATCTGCCACCTGCAAGTTTTAAATGGAACCTTGGTTACTTATGTATCATGTGATATGGGAATGTGGAGTAATAAATCTAGACCGGGCGGACTCGGTGGGTGTGAGCCACAAGACATGGAGGTCTTGTGAGCGGGTTCTTTCCGCCTGTGTCGATTAAGGCACGTCCGTTGTTGAATTGCATGAGGTGAGAATTTGTAGTACTAACCACATACTCCGGTAAGCCTTAACTTGGCTATTCTATTACGAGAATGGCTACTCGCGCACTGGGAGTGGAGAGATGGCGGGAATAGCGTGTACCCTCGTGGCTGGAATGTGGCCGGATTTGAGGTGTGCTGTATTCTCGGGTGGCGCGGACCCGTTCTTGTTTTAGAGGATCCGAGGGTAGGTTGGTATATGTAGGTCAGGGACCTGCATATGTCGTGTGGTCTGGAAGTCCCAGCTGGGTTTATAATCGGTTCGAATCGTCGTTGCTCCTCGGTTATGGAGACTCAACTCACTGTTCATCATCGTAGTATTAATAACTGGAATTTGAGAATGGTTGATGAAGGTGTTGGATATGAAGTTTCATGATCTCATTACGGATCGTGTCATCTTTGTATATGATTTTATGAAGTTTAAATTGTTGAAATAAAGAATTTTGTTAAAGAGCTTTTACGCAAAATAACTTTGATTATTGCTAAAACCATACCTTGAATCCTTGAGCCTGCATTCCTGAGTTCTATCAGTTTTATTTCGGTTAAGTCTTGTTGAGTACTTTTGTACTCAGGGTTCGTTGACCCTTGTTGCAGGCGAGCCTCATGAGCAGATCTGTTGTGGATCGTGCTGCATGACAGTTGTACCTTGTGATGACGTTGAGAAGTAAATGTGTGGCCCTTGGGCAGGGCAATCTCCTTGTGTGTTTTGTATTATATTATAATGCCACTCCACTACTACTATGGTTTGTAATAATTATCGAACTTAGTTTGTGAGGTTTGAAACCACTGTTTTGTAAATTATGTTATGGTAAGACTTCCGCTGTTTTTACTCTGATGCTGATATTTGAATAAATGTTGTAATACTGCAATGACTCTGTAACGTGATCCTGCTCGGAAATCGTGGATGATTCGGGGTTCCCCGAGGACACCCGACAGACTTCTTAAGTTACCAGGAACATATGCATTGTTGTCAAAGGTCGTTGGACAGTGACAAGTGTATGTGGGTCCTATAATTTAGGAGGTTCTGCCACAGACAGAAAAGACGGAGGTCACTGGAACTGACTGGACGCTGGACTCGGTTGGACCGGCGCGTCCGGTCAAGTGTAGCAGCGAAGACGCTGGCGTTGGTCAAATGACCGGACGCTGGGTCGCTCTACGACCGGACGCTGAAGGGCTGCGTCCGGTCGTGTTGTCGGTCAGCACAGTAAGAAGTCATAGTGTGACCGAACGCTTGCAGGGTCCGGTCAAGCATGACCGGACGCGTCCGGTCGGCAAAATTCAGTTTTGGAACCTTACTGTAAACAACCAAATGCTGGGTGTTCAACGTCCGGTCAACTCAGGGTCAGTGTCCGGTCAAGGCAGATGACCGTTGAAGTCAGGACATGTGGCTGACTACGAGCGACCGGACGCTGGGGGCTTAGCGTCCGGTCAACTGACTAGAGCGTCCGGTCAGCCCGCGTTATGCCCAGTGAAGGGGTATAACGGCTCTATTTCGTGGGAGCTTCTATTTAAGCCCCATGGCCAGCTATGGCTCACATCTTTGGCCATTTTCATTGACATAGCAACCTTGTGAGCCTAGCCAAAGTCCACCCACTCATCTCCATTATTGATTCATCATCATAGTGAGATTGGGAGTGAATCCAAGTGCATTGCTTGAGTGTTTGCATCTCGAGGCACTTGGTGTTCGTGTTTTACTGCGGATTTCGCTTGTTACTCTTGGTGGTTGCCGCCACCTAGACGGCTTGGAGCAGCGAGGATCGTTGAGCGGAAGGGGGTGATTGTCTCCGGCTCCGATCGTGGTGATTGTGAGGGGTTCTTGACCTTTCCCCGGCGGAGAGCCAAAAGGTACTCTAGTGAATTGCTCGTGGTTTGTGTGATCCTCATCTTGTGTTGGTTGTGCGGCACCTTATTGAGGGTTTGGCATGTGAAGCCAATTAGCGCGTGAACCTCCAAGTGAGTGAATCGCCACAACGAGGACTAGCTTGCCGACAAGCAAGTGAACCTCGGTAAAAAATCATTGTGTTCATCATTGATTCCGAGGTGATTGGTCTTCATTGTTATTCATCCTTGTGATTGATTGGTTCTTTCATCTACACGATAGTATAACCTTCTTGATCACTCTCTTTACTTTACCGCAAACTAGTTGACAAGCTCTTTAGTGTAGCTAGTTGTGAGAGCTTGCTTGCTTGGTTGGTGTGGCTCTTTAGTTAGCCTTTGAGAGCACACTAACTTAGGGTAGTGTCATAGCTCTTGTGTGAATTGACACTATCTAAACTAGAATTGTGGTAGGTGGCTTGCATTTTGAGTAGGCTAGCGCAACACTTGCTTCGCCTCATAATTGTCTAATTATTTTGTTAAGTGTTGTTGAAGAAATTTTGTTAGGCTATTCACCCCGCTCTAGCCATTAGGACCTTTCACATGGGAGAAAGGAAGGCTAGAAACTCGGGCAGGTAAGGGAGATATAACTCTCTTTTTATTTTCGTTAATGCTCTCTATAGGCTATAGGGCATCCGTCTGTCAAGACGTAACCCAGTCACGTTGCCCACTCGCTATGCACGCTGCGCCCTTGCTCGTGGGATGAACCCCGCCCTTGCCCGCGCCGCCTTCGCCCGCTCGATCTACGCGCTGCGCGCCCCTTCTCATGGGACGGACCACGCCTGCGTCGCGTGCCCCCACTCACGCCGCGTGCTCCCGCTCAGACTCGCGCCTCCTATCACGGAATCCGCCTGCCGTGGCCCTTGCCGAGGTCCGTGCTTCCGACGAGCTCCACACCGGCGACCTCTGTGGCATCGAGCTCCGTGTCGACAAGCCTCCATTTTCATCAAGCGCATGTTGCAAGCATCCGTTTTAAGTGTTTTGGATGTTTGAGAGGTATGTTGCAAGTGTTTCATATGTATGTTACAAAAGTAGATCGAAATGTTACATATATTGCAATGGTTGTACACGTATGTTATAATCTTTTGTTCCCATGTTTCACCTATTTTTTTAGACGTCTGTTGCAAGTGTGTTTATTTGTATGTTGCATATGTTTCATACATATGTTGTAAGTGTTTTATTTGGATGTTGCGTATGTTTTGCAATAGTTTTCAGGTGGTTTTAGATGTGTTTTGCAAGTGTTTCAGATGCATGTTTCAAGTGTTTCACCTGTCTTCAGACGTATGTTGCAAGTGTTGTATCTGGATGTTTCAAAAGTAGATCGGGTGTTGCATCTCTCTCTCCTCTCTTTCTATTGTCTCGTCTCAGTGTCTCATCCTCCCGGCGCCAGCTAGCATCCGCCATGCCCCCTCCCCCTCTTCTCGATGCTGGTGACGTTCGGGAGCGGTGTGGGCCTGTGTGGGCATGGGAAACGACTGTAGGTGTAGGCGTCCGGATGTCCCGTTCGTCTGGACGTTCGGATGCAAGCAAGCCTGTTTTATTTTAGTAGAGATGAGAGAGATATTAGCAGTGGTAGCCACAAAAAAGAGAGTATCTATTAGAGATCCCTTGAGTAAGGAAAAAGCATAATCCCTTATGACAGTTTTATGCAGATATGATGAGTTATTGTGCGGTTATATGGAGATGCTCTTAGTAGCTAATAGTTAGCTGGCTTATGGCTCTTATCTAACATTAGCTATTTAACTATTTCTACCTATGATTGTTTGGATCCGTTAGCTAATAGGCAGTGAATTGATTGGATTGCCTCTTTTGTTCCTCCCTCTCTTCTCTCCGTCCTCTCTTTAATCCCAAGTATTCAATGTGGCAGAGTGTAACTTTAGCCCTTGCATCCGAATATTCTTAGACATCTCTTTGAGTTTCACATATCTCGCCTCAACGAGCAAGGGAAGTGGAGCAGGATCGACTTTTAAAGGCGCCGCCAACTGTTGACTTTTCCTTGGCCTTGAGCGTGGCGGCGGCGGCATCGACCAAACAGCTCTACCGCCTCCTATCGACCTCCTCAGGCACTCCATCCCTAGTGATCTCTGTCGACATGCCGTTGTTGCCGGGACCCCGGTGGTAGCATAGTAGCCTTCGCCGTGGTCTTGGCCTCCCGCACGGCGACAGGCACTGCATCCCGTACGACACTACGTGAAAAACGATTTATAGCAATGGGATAAAAAATTTTTAGGAGCGGCTAATGATAAAACCGCCCCTACAGTGGCGTATTCAGGATTCACAAGATCAGCCGCCCCTACAAATGGAACAGCAGGGGCGGCTGTTGATACGAGCCGCCCCTACAAATGGGTAGAATTTGTAGGGGCGGCTCACTCACCAGCCGCCTTCGATATTGCTATTTGTAGGAGCGGCTGGTGATTGAGCCGCCCCTACAAATAGAACAGTAGGGGTGGCTGGTAATACGAGCCGCCCCTACAAATGTGTAGTTGCTGGATGAGCACGGACCCGAAAAAATTATCAAATCCGGTGAACCAAAGAGGTCAGGTCCGCACTTTATCCGAGCTCCGTCCTCTCTCCTCTCTCCTACCCCGTCCTCTCTCCTCTTCCTCTCCCTCCCCGCCGTCGTCGCCTCTTCCTCTCCCTCCTCTATGGTTCTGTCTTCCTTCCATTCCCCCACCCCACCGGTGACCGGTCCACCCCCGCCGGAGAGTTGTTGCTAACACCGCATAGATCTACATGCAGCTAGCCGCTCCAGGGCCCAGGCACAGGGAGGCCCGACGAATCCGATCGGCGACCGCATGAGCGCACGGAGGCGGTGACCGAAAGTTAGAGCGCACCGCCCCTCCTTCGCCCCTCGGTGAGTCGGCAGCCGTGGGCGGGGATGCATCGCATCCCCTTGTCGGGCCGGTCGGAGTTCGCCGGATCTGGTGGACCTGTCCACCACGGAGGTGCACGCTGGGGAGGGTGACGTCGAGCCACCGCCGGAGCCCCCTACGCCTGGCCCCACCGGCCCCCAGGCCGGCACCCATCTCGTCTCCTGCTGCCGCGCGTATCGCCACCATCGCTCCTCCGTCGCCTCCAGCAACGCATCCGCGATGGTGACGTCGAGCTGCTCCGGCATCTACCGATCCCACTTACGGAGTAACTCCTCATGATGCCCACTGAGCGAATCCAGTCGGCTCCGGCCTCGATGTCAGCGGATCTGGGCTCGGGGGCAGCGAATCCGGTTGGCCTACACTGGCTGCTCCACGACGAGGCCTCCCAAGGTACGCGTGTGCCGCTGCTGAAGTGGTTGGAATGGTGGCTTTGCGGTCCACGCCCTCATCTCTCTCATGCGCCTCCACGCCCACCCTTCCATGCGCCCCTATGACATCCCTCCCCATTGCGGTCGTCCGCTCCATCGACTGCTCGAGCTCCATGCTCATGAGCCGCAAAGATGTCAAAGCCCCAGGTCAGATGCCTACCACAAACGGATTTTGTTTATCCGTTCCTGGTAGAGGTCCTTACCCTGTCTTTCATCTTGGGTTTCGGATTTTTTGGCAGAAAACTTCTTGATTTTGTGTGTGACTTTCAATTTGGTTCAGAGTTGTAGAATTGGATAATTCTGACTTCCTAGGTGCTATTCCAGATTGAGGTAATCCTATTTGTCAAGTGGGTTTGAAAGTAGGGAAGTCGATGATATTTCAGTGGACACTGGTAGTTCAAGCATTGAGATGTCCGATATCTAGTCTCAACCAGACATGTGGATAGGTCGTGCAGAGCCTCTTGAGAGCCTGTTGGAGGCAGATATTATTGCAATTGCTTATGATATCACTAACAGATAATCTTCAACTAAACTACACAATAGATTGGCCAGGGAGAATGATATAGCATATGTACTTGTAAAAGGTGTAAAGTATTAAACTTAGCATTTTTTAAAATTCTTACTACATATTGATGCTGGATAGTAAGGCAATTTAATGTTGTGCTTGATTTCAGATGGATGCTTTTCCAGTATGCGTTAGATGGGGGCCATGCTTAGTTCCAATAGAGCTTGTTAAGAATAGTTTCCACATAGTCTGCCTTTCCATAGGTGTACATGGACTTTTCATTCTTAGTGTCTTTTTTCCTTTTGTTTTCAGGAAGATGGTGAAATGATTCTTTGTTAATCTAATTCACCACTGAGCTAAGATGGCTAAAAAAGTTATAATGCAGATAGAATGAGGGAATTTGTTTGGATGACCTGTGTCAAAGAGAGGGTTTTTGAGTTTCACCATTTTGTTAACTTAAACATTTTAATTAATTTGTCAGGCAAAGTGGTGCTTTTTATTATCTTTTTTGTGTAATATTTCTGTTTGTTTATTTTCTTTACAGGCAAGTACTTCTATGCTTTGGGTTTTTCATGTACAATTTATCATACTTCTTAAGCTTTAACAAATTATATTTTTTTCTCTCACAACTCACATAGGTAGTGTTATTAGCAAGCTTTGATTGTTATTAGCGGAGTGGGGGGTGAAAGCAGGGAGTATCTTGCAGCCAGCAGCATGAGTGTGGTGCCGTGCAGGTGCGGCAGGTAAGGCTTTTCAACATAGGTACAGCTGGAGTTCTCTTAATTTTGGTGTGGCAGGTGACGGTTGTTTCTGATTAAGCAAAGCATACCCCCTGTGCCTGTGTTTCACAAACACCGCATATCCATACCCTGATTCACTTTATATAACAAGCGGTGTTGTTGAACCCATATAACTTGTTACTTCAAGCAATCCTCCAGTGGCCAGTAATTGAAGCTTTAGTGAAAGTCTAACTTTGCTGCAGCTAGCTATTGAACACTCACAGATTTACTCATATCCAACATGTTGTTCTATGGTTGTCTGTAATCTTAGTTATGCTAAGATGCATGTATTAATTCATTATGCAGGAAGGTCATCCATACTGTGGGCCCCAAATATGCTGTCAAGTATCACACAGCTGCAGAGAATGCACTTAGTCACTGCTATCGGTCCTGCTTGGAACTGCTCATTGAGAATGGTCTTGAAAGGTACATGTAGGATCATATTGCTTAAATCTAATTGCTAATTTTATGGAAATTATGGATGAATTGTTCTTTCTGCAGTCATGCTTTTACTCCATGAATATTATAGGTAAATAGTTGTTTCATTCTTTGTGAATTTATTTATACTCTGTAGGAACCAATTGCGACATTTTACATGATTAATATTTTTACAGGATCTGAGGCAATGTTTGCTGATTTATGCTACTTCTCTATTAAATCTGTTCAGGTATTTCCTGGTGATGAACTGGTTCTTGCTGGTTTCTTGTTTGGCATTTGTCGCAGTATTTGGGAGCATAAATGAGATTGGCAATGCATATGGTATGTGATATGAGCCTTATTGGCAGTTCATTAGCAATGCAATCTATTTCACCTATCTTTAGCTCTATTTTCTTGATACATCCTTAACGAATTCGCCACACTGATTTCTTTTTTCTGTAATATACTAGTTTTCTTTGCCTGTATAAACACCACCTGATTTTTTATATCATGTATGAAACTATGGATGATCTAGAAGGTTTAGCTCACTATGATTCTATCATGATCAAGTGTGGATCTGATAAGCTAACTAGGGTATACAATAAGTGAAGAGAGGAATTTGAATTGGTTCAAATATATTATGTACGGCCTTCATAGTCTAGGTGGTGTTTTTTTGTCTCCTTTACGACATCTCTGTTGCTATAGTGATTAATAGATTTACTTATACAACTACAAGTGACTACTTGGAAGGAAAAATGTAAAATGTCAACGATTCTTAAGAAAAAGAAACCTTCTATGTTCAAGTGTTATCTTGTTATGTATGTGGTTATTTTCTTCCACCCTAATGAACTGGTTCTTGCTGATTGATGAGATGAACCTGCCAGTGCTACATCTCAACTTCCACCACAAAGGTGGTGCAAATGTTTCCTGATGAGATGAACCTACCTCGAGAGGTTGTTCCTGTTTGTTTCGTTATTAGTAGGTCAACTGGCTAGTGCTTTTGTGTTGGAATGTGTCACTTGTCTTTAGGATTGATAATTTTTAATTTTGAATTCATATGAGATTACCAGAAAATATGGCAAAACGCTGACAGGGTAGATTATTACAATTATTAAGGTGCATCGGTTTCTTGATTGTGGGAGGATGGTAGTCATTTCTGATCCATTCTGTGGGAGATGTTGCTAACATTATTTGATATGTTGGTTGTTTGCTGGCTGAGGAGCATAATTAGAGATTTATTATTTTTTTATTTGTGAATAAGGATACAAGATGTGCAACATGCTTTTTTTTCCAGAGTGTAAATGCTCAGATATGCGTGATTCCAGCAAACTTATGACTGATTAGATTCCAGCAAGTGTGGAATTATTGCTCAGGAATGGCAGAAACCTGTTGACTTGTAGAGGAAGAGAGATGAGCATACTAGTTAGCATTTTTTAGTTGAGTTGATATTTTTTATATTTGATTTGATATGTATTACTACAATTCGCATTTGGAAGACATGTCATGGAATATTTGTTATAATCTGGTATAAATAAATGTGTATTGTCGTTGAGTTTCAGTACAATCGCAGAAGAAGATAAGTCATGATGAAAAATATATGTTCTGGTTGAATATGAATTGTAAATTTAATTTTTTTTATGGAAAAATGATTTGTAGGGGCGGTTGTTACTGTAGCCGTCCCTACAAATTGATTTGTAGGGACGACTGGTGTTCCCAGACCGCTCTTATAAATTAATTTGTAGGGGTGGCTACAGTACCAACCGCCCCTACAAATAGATTTATAGGGACGGCTGATAACACCAGCCGCCTCTACAAATCGATTTGTAGAGACGGTCTGAAAACCGCCCTACAAATATATAATTTGTAGCTACCCTTTCATAAGGGTGGCTGAAAAAAACCGCCCTCACAAACGGTTACCAGCCGCCCCTAAAAATATTTTTCTACGTAGTGCGACCACCGTAGATATTGTGATGGTGGTCTGCTTCATTGCCGCCACCGCCAGACACTTCAGCCCCATCGTCGTCGGCACCATGTAGAAGGTTGGTTTGGAGAGAGGTTGCAGGTAGATGGAGGCAAGAGGCAACGGTGCTGACGATGCTAGCACAAAGAGAGAGAGAGAGGGCCACACGGTTGTTTTGGTGAAAGAGAGAATTGGTCATTTCGCCAATCACTTGCTGAGAGTAAGGCTAATAATACAGCCGGCTTGCTGGCTGTAAGGTTCCTTGCAGCCTTCTCTCAGCTCACTCATACAGTAGTTAGCTCTTTACAGTTAATACATGGCTCACTTGTCTCTCTCACAGACTTTCTTGGTTCTTGTGCCCAAGCCGACTGTAAGCTTACAGCCCGTTTCTCCTCTCTTTCCTCCCCTCTCTCCTCCACCTCAGCATTTAGTCGGTTTACAGCCTGCTATTATACTTGCTCTGATGCTAGCTAGCTAGGTTTGCCCAACTAGCTAGGTAGCTATTGGTTGTGTGTCCAAGTCCAATTAGCAATTAGTTATCGTATTAGCTGTATGCATTTGGATTCATCTTAAATAATTTTACCAGCTAATAACTTAGGTAATTTTACCAGCTAGTAATTATTAGTTTAGTGGATCTAAACAAGACAGAGAGTGCACCAGGTTGTTTCCTGTTACCTCGGGCTTTCTACTATGATTATGGCGTAAGAAAGCATGTGTTGAAGACATTGTTCGTCTAAAAGTTGTTTAGCCCATTTACACGCATTTAAACTCTACATGGTGATATCCCGTTTCTATTTTATCTACCGTTTGTCTCGTTAAAATGGTTGCTTTGCCTGTTTAAGTCGTTGCTTAGCTTGAATAATAGCTAAATGATAAGTAACCCACTATTTACTGTTTAGCGTTTAGGATAACACTATAGTCGAAGACACTTGAAATTCCTTCGGTTCCTCTAGTCGCAAGTATAAGCCTTTTAAGCAAATTTGTGTTGCTGATCCGTGAAATGTGAAGTGAGAGATGCTGATCTGCATCACCAACCAACCCCACCTTTTGCACGAGCACGCCGGAAGAGAAATTGCAATGACCTCTGTAGTCACTACATAATTATACGTTGTATTTTGCAAAAAGTCAAACTTTTTAAATTTAGGTCTTGTTTAGATTGCAAATTTTTGCAATCTGGACACTATAGCACGTTTCGTTTGTATTTGGTAAACTTTGTCCGATCATGGACTAACTAGGCTCAAAAGATTCGTCTCGTGATTTACAATCAAACTGTGTAATTAGTTATTTTTTTTACCTACATTTAATGCTCCATGCATGCGTCCAAAAATTGATACGATGGAGAGAGTAAAAAAACTTAGAATTTTGAGGCAATCTAAACCAGACCTTAAATAGACATATTAAAAATAATATCTTTATATCTCTAAATAAATTTAACCGAGAATGGCGTCATGCGACCCATCAGCCATCACCCACTGTCCCTATATTTGTCCTGGTAACACGTGATATCTATCTTCTCGGGAATTGAGTGCACTTGAGGTGGTCCATTCCTTTCAGCTGGAGTATCTTGGCGTGCCAGACTGCCAGCGCGTCACTCATGACCGGCCCAGGCCTCGTTTAGATTGTCTCAAAATTCTAAGTTTTTTCACTCGGTCTCCATCGTAACAATTCTTGACATATGTATGGAGTATTAAATGTAGATAAAAAAATAACTAATTACATAGTTTGGTTGTAAATCACGAGACGAATCTTTTAAGTCTAGTTAGTCCATGATCGGACAAAGTTTATCAAATACAAACGAAACGTGCTATAGTGTCAAGATTACAAAAAATTGCAATCTAAACCAGACCCCAGTGCCCCTAGAATTCTCTTCGCGATCCTTCCGTCCCATGCCGACGTGCCTCGTGCCCGTGGGCATGGACATCTCGTTTTTTTTTTTGCAGAATTTGAATTCTTTTAAATGTAATTAGATTTATAAAAAATCCTAGAGACTAGACTAATAGCTACTGGTGGTTAGTTATTTATTGAGGTGGCCCGTGGCCCTCACCCCCGGCCTGTCGTGGGAGCACGCGGCTTGTGCAGTCACAACGCAGGCGACGAGTGCAGGCAGCACGAGTGCACAACCAATGCCAGTGATAATCGGCTGACGGCTGGAGAGCAACGGGATCACTGGATCACCGGGCGCTGAAGCAAAGCGCATCGAATTTTTTTTTTCCAAGCACCCGTGCAACGTACCCAAGCGTGTGAACGCAAGACAGGATGGAAGGGGAAAGAAAAAAAAAACTGTGCACTAGCCATTCGAGCAGTTCGGTCAGTCGTCCACATAAATCATTTGTACCGTTTTTTTAAAGGGAGCATTAATTATTTTTACCGTCAGTGGCGCTGAGCAACTGTGAGTCTGTGACCGGTGGTGGTACTGGGGTGGGGATGCTATTGCCTAGTGGTAGGCGGTGGACCGTGGGAGGGCTGACGAACCACGCCATACTGACCGGCCGGGCTCTCTGCACCGGCCAGGTACGTCGCGTCTATTTGCTACAAAGAGATTTTGTAGAGATTCTCGCGGCGGACAAAATGCACCGTTTCGTATCTCAGACCGCCTGTACACATAGTAGGGAGTACTTTTGCCATACTGCATCTGATTGATTCGAAGCGTTCAAACCGCGTTGTTCCGTTCGTTCGTGTTCATGTCCAATAAAGATAGACACAAAGGTTTGTCAGACGAAAAAAAAGGACAGCATACAAGTTCAGTTCGTAATACATAGGAATTGGAAGAAACTGCAAATTTATTACGTACGTAGTACTAACTGCAGAAAGTAAAACAGCAGCGAAACCCTGCTCCTTGGAGCACATCTGATCTGAATCTGATAGGAGCACACTAGAGCAGAGCAGGCATCCTGCCCACACACGCACGCACCCAAACACACGGCGGCGACCACAGGCCGCTCTTCTTGTTTGTAATGGCATCTCCGTTGGTCGATCGGACGCAAGATGATCCAGCTTCACAGCACATCGCACAGCGACCGATCGAGAGAAGACCTCCCGCTCTCCAAGAACGAACATGCCGGGCGTCATGCGGCGCGACGAACGCCATTCGCCAGACGAACCCCCACCCCCACCCCTGTCCACCCTGATAGTACGGTATGTATGCTATACGAGACGAGGCCAGGGAGCCGGGCCCGTTCAGGCCCGGGCGTAGGAGCGGGCGAGGTGCGCGGCGCGGAGGTCGGCGGGGTCGACGGCGGCGGCCCAGTTGGCGGGGCGGTAGTGGCCCGTGACGGGGTCGGGCACCCACGAGATCTCTGCGGCGGCGGCGCGCCCGGCCTCCTTGGCCTCGCCCGCGCCAGCCGCGCCCTCCGCCGCGCGCCTCATGGCCCCGGACGCCGCCGACGCCGCGTAGCCCCTCATGCTGGCTGCCCTGGGGGCCAGCGACGCCAGGACGGCGCGGGCGGAGGAGGAGACGGAGAGAGCGACGAGAACCATCGGACCAGCTGCTGCTTGTTGGGCAGGCAAAGGATCGGACGGCCGGCTGGTGGCGCTCTGCTCTCTCTCTCTCCCGTGCTCTGCTTTGCGGCTGCTGTTGTGGTGGAGGAGACGACCGGAGCGGGCGGGGTTTATAAAGAGGCTGGGAGGCGGAGGAGGGAGCTGGTGGTGGGCTGGTGCGGCGCGTGAGGCGGGCAAACGGGCCTCCCGGCGGGTTCCCTGCGCTTTTTCTTGGATCGGGATCGCGACGGGCCTCGGGACCCGGAGCCGTCAAAGCGGTCACGTGCGCAGCAGGAAACGGCGCTGCGGGTTCACCGCTGGGTTGCGTCGTCGTCGTCCATTTGATACGGTGGAAAGTTTCGCCGCTGCAAGTTTGGTGGAGGCGTTCAGCGTTGGGTGTGTCACGGACTCGCGGTATCGTAGGGACGACGGCACGACGCCGACGGGTCCGGGAAGAGCGAGCGAAGTTGCCTACTCCTCCTGTTCTCCTCTGCCGTCTGTTTCAGCCCGTGTTTAGCGGCAAGGCCAAATTCCAAAAAAGTGATACAGTACCTATCACATCGAATCTTACGATACGTGCATAAATATAGGCGAAAAAAAAATTAATTGCACAGTTTAGTTGAAAATCGCGAGACGAACGTTTTGAGCCTAATTAGACTATGATTAAACACTAATTATCAAATAAAACCGAAAGTGCTACGGTAACCCAAAATCCAAAATTCACCCAACTAAACGCCCTTTCAGTTGTAAAATACTGTAAGAAAGGTGGCAGTGGAGCAGTCCTAATTCTCCACTCGTGGCTCAGTGATGATGATTGAGCAGGCAGCCGCGGGATTTTTTTTTCTCTCTCATCTTAAATAGAATCTGTTTGATACAGACACATACCACCACACACACCTTACACACATGGTATACGAACAAACCTACAACTATACCTAAACAACGAACGCAGCTGAGAGATCCTCGAAGAGCACCAGACTCCGAGTATGGCGGGCACGTCACTTGACCATTGTGGCACATCTGCGTGAGAGACAACTGAAATTATTCAGGGAACTACCGTTCCAGTGAGACACAAGCGTGGAAGCCAGGCTTCGAACGCTGGCGGGCAGGACGCACACCAGCGATCCTAGCCATCTGAGCTACCGCTCAGTTCTCGCCGCGGGATAACTGGTAGTCTGATCCGCTGATGCATGCTCAAAGTTTTCTTTTTAATTGAAGGACCAACGTTTTCACTCAAAGTGTACTCCTTTTCCTGAGAAACCGAAACACGCACCGATTGCGCCGTCTGCCCGCCACGAGCCTCGCCTGACGCCTCGCAGGTCACTTGCCAAGTGAGCGCGACTTGGGCCTCGTTTAGATTGTGAAAAAAAGTGAATCTGATGAATAGTACCACTTTCGTCTTATTTGGTAAATATTGTCCAATCGTGGACCAACTAGGCTCAAAAGATTCATCTCGTGATTTTCAACTAAACTGTGTAATTAGTTATTTTTTTTACCTACATTTAATACTCTATGTAAGCGGTTAAAAATTGATGTGATGGAGAGAGAGTGAAAAAACTTGGAATTTGGATGGCATCTGCCTTGACCTCGAGGGAGGGAGCGTCACTGCGTCACGTTCGAAGTTCGAACGCGGCGGCGTCGCAGATACTTCCTCTGCGTCGCCTTTTCCACCCGCGGCGGGTCTGCGCGTCGCTCTCGAACGTCGGACGCGCCTCGGTTTTCCGAGGAAAGCAGTGGTGGGGGTGAAAATAATGCCAGCCCAGCAGGCGGGCCAACACCCAGACACGCCGGGCCCCGCGGATCAGCCTCTGGTTCCGCCGAAAGGGCAAGCCGCCGTTGCCCCGTTCCCGTTGTCCCTTGGCGCGGGGGGAAGGCGCCGACTGGTGGAGGCGGCCGACGGGGTGCGCAAGCGCAAGGCGTCAGCTGGCCAGGTCGTATCTGCCTGGGTCGCCTTTGGCCGACCGCCGACGGCGTCATCCGCCGGGACGGGGGCTGGACAGGAGACGTACCTGTCGGTAGCCGCGAATGCAAGTGTGACGCGCGCCCTGGTGGGTGCCGGGCGGCAGTCGGGCGCGACTCGCCGCGTGTCGTGGGTGTGAGACGTGGATGACAAAGTAATTCCTGCCTCTTTAAATATATATAAGGCCACGTTGAGTTCCAAAAAGTTTTTTCAAAAAATGCTACAGTAGCCATCATATCGAATCTTGCGATATATGTATAGAGCATTAAATGTAGACGAAAAAAAACTAATTGCACAGTTTGGTTGGAAATCGCGAGACGAACGTTTTGAGCCTAATTAGTCCATGATTGAATACTAATTGCCAAATAAAAACGAAAGTGCTACCGTAGCCGAATTCCCAATTTCACCCAACTAAACAAGGCCTAAATCAACGTTTAGACATATCTCTAACTCAACTATTTTAAAATTTGACTTTATTTTATAAAAAAATAACACCAATAAACATGATACTAAATTATTATTATTACTAAATATATCACAAAATATATTTTAATGATATACATTTTAAGCGTAGTGCTCTTTCTAACAACTTTATTTATTCACGCGTATAGAAGTTGACTTAAAATTATAAAAGTTAATTTATTTAGAAATGATGGGAGTAAATCGGCTGTCGCACAGGCGATAAGGACTAGAAGACGTGCACCAACTGTTTTGTTGGTAACTTTGTTTGCTATTTCTCATTCCAAATTATTAATCGGTTTGACTGATTTGGTATGTTATATCTAGATATATAGTATATAATAAGAATGATGTATAAAAAAAGTTAAAGTAATTAGAAACGAAGGGAGTATAAGGGGACTTTGCTCGTAGGCTAGTTGGTGGTGTTTCATTTTTGTTTGTAAATTATATTATGTCATTTGTATTTTGAATATAGTTTTTTTTCTTTCTGAAATCATGTTTTTTTTGTGAAATCATATTGAATCTTTAGTTTTCCAGCCACACTACTTGCTACAGCCTTATAGTACCGGCATACGGATTTGGATATTGGATCTGCACATCCGACCATCACAATGTGTACACCCTCCTTCCAAAAAATAATTAACACTTTAGCTATGAATCAAGACAAACATTTGTCTGGATTATTGCTAAAGTGTAAACTATTTTAAGGTAGAGGGAGTACGTTGAGAGCGAGGGTTTGAGGTTCTTGTTGAATTTCTAGCTATCTTTTATAGATAAAATAATTATCATGTTTTTGTTGTTGTTGGTTGTCAATAAACAAAATAAAGAGATCGCTCATACAAAAAATGTATATAGGTTCATCGTGGAATGTTTACCGGTGGTGAATTTTGTATTCTCATACCTTTTTCCCAATGAAAATATGTAATTGGGCAAAGTTTCTCAATGTTGAACGCAATATAGGCGTTGTTTGCTTCGCTGAAAAATCAAGCCGAAATACTGTTCCGGTTGATTTGTTGTGAGAGAAAAAACACTGTTCTGACTGAAAAAATAAGTTGAAAAAGACGAATTATAAGAGAAGCGAATAGGGCCATGGTTGTACACAACTGCCAAGGGAACCAGCACAACCATGATCAAGAATGCTGAATTATTATCAAGTTGGCAGGAGCTACACACATTCCTCCCATGATCAAGAACGTCTTGCATCTTTTTTTTTAAAAAAAATATAAGTGCCGACATCAATGCTACTCCTACTATATAGAAAAGAAATACAAGAAAAGCAGTACGGAGTAGTACTACGCAAAGTTGCATTTGTAATTTAAATTCAAATTCTTATTATGGCTAGCAAATCCCCTACTACTTTCCGTAGGCAAGTGTTGAACTAAAAATCAGATATCTGAGTACTATATATAAGAAAATATTATTTATTCTCCAACCATCACATCAGCATGCTGCATTGCTGCTGCGAATATGTGATGCTGCTTTAGTGACTAAGTAGTTTTTTTTGTCCAGACCGGTTCTGTATAAAACTCATACTACTCAGCATTTTTCTTGAACGTCCAAATGTCTAGTTCGCCTGTTCGCCTGCCAACGTGCAAAGGTCTAGAGGAGAGCAAGCACACAGAAATCGCTGTTCGCCTGTTCCATGCGCTGCTGGGCCGGTCCATCAGCAATTGCTGTGCGGAGTGAGTGACACTCACACTCTCACGGAGCAACGGGCCTGGCCCAATTATTCTTCCGCAGCCACGGCCGCGCGGCAGAAGAGCGCATGAGTGTTACTTCTGGAGAGTTAGTACCACCTCGCTTCACTAGCAGCGCCGTAGTCCAAGGAAGGCCATATAAAGGAGGGACGGGGCGAGCTTTTGAAGGCACGCAGCTGCGCGGTGCACACAGTGCGAACTATTCTTTCGCCTTTTACTAAAGAATACCGTGTGTGCGCCGCAAATAGCAGCATACGCCAAATTTTTTAGGGCAAGTTATGGCTAATTTTTGGAGGGCAAAATTTTTAGGGCATGTTTTGGCTAATATTTGGAGGGTAATCTCCTTTTTGGAGGGCCCCAGCAATTCAAATAAGTTGTAATTTTAAAATATTTCTAAATTGGTACCTACCAATTGTTTGGGAAGTTTTGGAGGTTAACTCCGTTTTGTAGGGCCCCCAACTCAGCCAACAATTCAAATCAAAAGAAGTTTTCTTTGAATTGTTAATTTTTTTCTAAATTTGGACCAATATTTTGAGGGTAATCTCTGTTTGCGAGGGCCCTGACAATACGAATCAAAAGAAGTTTTCTTTGAATTGTTAAAATAGTTCTAAGTTGGAATTGGATTCTTCTTTTGGACGGCCCAAACAATTCAAATCAGAAGTTCTCTTTGAAGTGTTAAAAAATTACTAAATTTGTCAGTTTATAAAGTAAGGAGTAAGATTTTCAACTGAGGAAAAGTCTGTGCGGTTTGCATTGTTATTTATGAAAAAAAGGTTCTTTTAATGTTGTTGTGTCAAATAGCATACGCAAGAATATCTCCTATTTTCCGTGGAGTTTGCAATTCAAAACTTCATAGATTGGCGTGAATTTGGTCACTACATATGTAACCACTTTAGTACTCTATCGCACGTTGCATATGTAACCAGTTTAGTATTCAACCACACGTTGTGCTGCCAACGTGAAGAAGGATTTTATGACTGCCTGCCAAATGTGAAGAAATAATATATGATTTGAAAAGTGATGACAATACTTTCGCATAAAAAACACATGTCACGTAAAAATAGGTCCATAGAGCCGATTTGCAGGCTAGGACGCTAGGTACGCTGGTTCGTTGTTAGCTTGGACCTTTGTACACCATTGACTTTGTCATCGGATCCCATCTCCATTGCTTCAAAAGACAGAGAATTGCTCTGCTTTGTGTGGCAACGTTTGGACAAATCATGAAACCTGCATCACAAAATAGTCTAAGTATATGGAACGTGACTTAAAATTTGTCCCCTTAGGCCTTCCACAGCGTGTCGCCTAAGTGATGCCAGGAGATGAAAGAGAAAATTTATGAGTCACTCAATACACTCCAGGAGGAGATGCCAACTTCTAGTGGTGCCCGAAAAAGTGGGAGCGAGGCAAGTAGTTGCGCCGCTGCTTGATTGATTAAAAAATATTAATCTTTGTACAAAAATGGCAGAACGTCCATGCGTCCGTCGTATTTGAACCAACACAAACACTATTTTATTTGAACGTCTACTGTTTGAGGTAGCACACAAGAGATTGCTTGGGTTCCTCATACTGCAGCCATAAATTACTCGATGCCTGATACTGTTTGCAGGACGTACCTTTTTTATGGCATCACTCGCCCATTGCGGAGGGTCTTATTAGCTAAAGCATAATATATCATCAATTAAGCCATTTGGCCGTCCCCCAAAATTTTCAGGTGCTCGAGTCAAGGGGATCATTCTGTAGGGCCGTTCATAAATTTAGCCTGTTTTGTACTTTAAGATACCTAAAAAAGACGTACATAGTGCAGAGAGTTCCCGCTGAAAAAGAGTGTCAGTGGCAAGTCTTACTCTCGCCTATGCAATGCGATGAGACCTTCCGGTCACAGGCGGTAAGACTCTACCGTTTGCACCAGGCCCGCCCTTCTTACTTTCAGATACCCTGCCTAGTCTATTTTCTAGTTGCTATACAATTCTTATAAAATTTGTGTACCAATCAGACCCTTGTCTTCATTACCTTTTTTTATTTGAAATTTCTTTAAGTATCAGACTATCATGATCCACACATGGTCTCACTTGGATCCTAGGGTCCAGAACTCTAGACTCCAGATCAACCTGTTGTTTGGTGATTAGAAGAAAATCTCAACTCAGTTTTCCTCAATTATTTTCGTACTTCCAACGCAGTCAACGGTCACTGCTAACACATGTATTGAGATTTTCATTCAGGAAAAATGAGGCGTCACCTGCAAATATGTAACTTGGGGCTTTTGAGCCCCACAAGGCGTCACCTGCAAACGGTCACTGCTAACACATGTATTTCCAAATCTTCGTGGCTTTTGAGCCCCACAAGTCATCACCTGCAAAAATGTGGCTTGGGGATTGGAAGAGTAGCCTGAATTTTCAACAACAGCGAACTATAGTCCAGCCTGGTAACCACAGTACATTGCTTTGCGTCTGGCCCACATTCTTTTTCCTCTACATACAAAGAGTTGCTAGTGATGTCAGGTTTTCAGATATGCCCGTGGTATCTGCTTGCCGCAATCAGCCATTGTTGAATCTCCCATGGCTCCCATGGCGCGCTCCTTCTTCGCAGACCATTCGAGTCATAATGTAGAATTGGTACCTGATGTTGCATAATCATCGGCAAGCAATGCCAACATACAATGCTATATTTCTTATGATTTCAGTGGATCGAGACTCATGACTTGTGGGGCCCATAAAGCCACGAAGATTTGGAAACAGGACATCAACCGTGAAGCATGCGTACCCTGCCTTACAAGACTAACATTACAAGTTAGTAACAGCAACAGTGCAGAATGCTGAGGGCATGAACATTGAACAAGGCTCCCTAGCAAGGAATTCAGGTGGTACTTCTGCAAAAGAGGAATCGAGGGAGGGAGAACCTGGCCTAACTGTGTTAATCCCTGCATGAGGCTTCGTGAAGCTCTGCTGGTTGTAAAACATACAGACTCCATCCTTCTAGAAGGAAAGGAGAAGATGAATCATAATCCTAATCCATTTGTATGTGGGCTCTTACCAAACTCTTAGACCTTAGCAGGACTATATATATACGTAAGAGCTCTATGTTGTAATTATCAATATTGAGAGGAATAAAGAATAGTCTCCCTATCTCTTGTGTCTATGTGTTCTACTTTCATCTACTATGTTGATCATGAGAGACGGAGAGATAAATGTCTGAATCGCTGGCAATATGTTTTATAACACGTTATCAGCACGGAAAGCTCTACGTCGACATCGCATGGTTACAAGATCATGGTTTCGTCGAGCACTAGCATTAACTACCCAATGCATTTCCCATAGGTGACAAGATATAAGTCCAATTCTAGGAAATCCTTAGTCCAAGGTGACACATGCAATATGAATTAAATGATTAAAATTAATAGGAAACAAGGATAGTCCTATGCTATACTTGCCTTGATCAAAGTGTTCCTACTGATCCTGGTTGTCAAAGTAGTATTCTTGATCACCCACGAATCGCTCACCGTCTATACTCGATCAACACAACAACGTACAAGCATCTAGAGTCAATCATGCATAGCAAACAAAGACTATCGATTAGAACAGTACACCAATAGCATAGAATCAAGATAAAAAGTTTGTAAAACAAATCTACATCCCGCTATGAACACACAGATGCGAAGATCACAAAAATCGAAGCTATAACGAAAAAGTTATAAATTAAATAAGATTTCCTTTAGTAAAATAATAAATTAAATCTAACCTCGAATTTTAAAAGTTAAAAACATACTTAACAGTAGTATGAACACGTAGATTACGCAATTACAAATCTAACGCAACTTGAACGGATCAAATCGGAGTTAAAACGAAGTTTTTATGAGCAAAACAAAATCAGTGGCAAATCTGTAAATAGAAAAAACATATTTTGAATCTACAAGAAAGAAACTACGCTTTCTAAATAAGAAAACGTATTTTGGAATTACGCTATGGACTGCGGGTTTATACATAAAAAAAATTGTAGGGGCTCTTTTGCAAATAAACCGGGCGAAGGGGTACGGTGAGATCTGGACCGTTGGATATGAGTTGGACGGCTTGGATTATATGGAAGGATAAGAGAGAGACGCCGACGACCGGATTTGAACGCTGGTGCGGCGATCCTCCATCATTGGCAACGAGAAGCTCGCTGGAGCGCTCGGTTAGGGCCCTAGAGGCCATGGTTTGACGAGCTGAGAGCACAGGGAGCAAGAGGAGAAGACAACGAACTCACCTAGGGCCTTCTTGCGGTCGACGGCGGGTCTACAACGTCGGGTAGCGCGGCGGGGCGGACGGTGAGCTCCGATGAAGGTTCGGCGACGCGACGCGAGCGAGCTAGAGCGAGAAAAGGAGAAAGGGGCTCGGCGGATTCGAAAGCTTGACACGAAGCTCGGTAGCAACGTATGGTGGCAACGGAGCGACTAGACAAGCGTGGCGGCGGCGAGCGCTTTACGGCAGGATTCAAATGGCGCGGCGACTCGGGTAGAGGTGATGCGGCTTGCTCTAGGGCTTGGTGGGGAGGCGGCACGGTGCGGGGCTCAATATTTATGGGACAACGGCGTGGGCGCGCACGCCAATCCGCGAGAAATCGGCGAGGAGGGGAACTCCCAAGCAGAGTCCAGCGCGGAGACGGGAGGAGGAAGACGATGGCGCGGCTGACACGCAGGCCCGGGTCGTCAGTGACAGGAGAGAGAGGAGAGGGCGACCTGCTTCCGGCCGGCTTGCTGGGCCCGCCCACGAGCGGAGGCGTGGGAGAACTGAAGGGAAGCTGCGGCTTGCTGGGCTGCCGGAGGAGAAGGGAAGAAGTGGGCCGCTGCGGGAGAAGAAGAAAGAGTGGACCGAATGACAGGGAAGGGAGAGGAGAGGAAAATAAATTCCTTTTTATTTTCTTAAACACATTTTTTAGATCCAAATTCAATTCAAATTTAAATCCTTTTAAAGTTTTGATCAAACCCAATCATCACAAAATAAATATGCAACAATATGTATGCATAAACATGTAGCTAGACCTTATATTGGATTTTAATTTTTGACAAAGTTATTTTTTCTTTTTTCTAAGTTTAAATGCTCATAAATTGCATAATTAAATTTTAACCTATTTTAAAATCTTGCAAATTTTAGGGTGTTACAGTTTATTACCCTGAAGGATAATTTTTATTTAGTCATTTATGCATGAAGTATATCACTCTTATTTACTCATATTATAATTCATAGAAGAATTCTGAGCCAACGTTTTGAAGGATATAGTATTGTAGTCCTGCATACTATTATTAAGCACACATTTATGAAAAGTGTGGTTTGAACAATGAAGTTCAAAGAATGGCTTTATGAGGGGGAGCAATTTAATTGAATCTACCTTAAAGGTAATTAAAACCACTAGAATTACAAAGATCAAGTAGATCATATATGCTAAAACATTGAAGTTTATGCATAAATTATGAAGATCAATATATATTCATGAAGATTAGAATATCCTGAGGAATGAATGACTAAGAAGGTTAAATATTGTACTCTTTTTCCCTAAGTGAGTTTTTACTTGAAGGTTTCTCACATAAGGTTTTTAATAAGACAACAAGTGCAATGCAATTAACGAATGTGCTGTACTTTTTTCTTCAAGAACCATTTTTTCCACTGGATTTTCGGATGGAGTTTTTAATGAGACATGTGCATATCATGGTAATCGCCCAAGGGAAAGTGTTGTAAAACATACAAACTCTATCCTAGAAGAAAAGGAAAATGAGAAATCATAATCTAGTCCGTTTGTATGTGGGCTTTTATCAAACTCTTGGACCTTGGCAGGACTATATATACGGTAATTATCAATATTGAGAGGAATAAGAATAGTCTCCATATTTCTTGTGTCTATGTGTTTTATCTATTATATTAATTATGAGAGACGGAAAGAGAGTTTTATAACACTGCTGCGGTCAGCACTCACCAAGTCACCAAAGTGTGATAGTGGGAGGTTGCATGTCGAGAACGTAGCTACGTGACTGATGAATGATTCACTGAGGAAAAAAGCTCTCTTGCCACTCTTCCCACCTGAACAAAATCAATAGAGAAATTATGCTTTGCAGTTGAGAACAATGTCACCTGTCGACTACACTACAAATTTGTAGCAGAGATGTTCAATCAGGTTTGTGATAAAAATTAAGAAATGGTGTAAACTGACAAGATTAAGGCCACAAGACATTCAATCTTAACGTTTGCATGCATATATTTTATCATCCCGCTAGATTTCAATTTTATACTAGCAATGCACATATTGATGTGGGCCAGATATATGGACACGATTTTAGCAGCTTTCCTGCACTTCTTCTCTGATCTTTATATTAGCTTATAAATGGATACCTGATTTCTGATAAAGAAAAGGCGCTGTATAAGCTATGGTTTGATCCTGGCAGGGACAATTGCCTCAAACTTCACATTATCATTCATTCAAGGCATTCTCTCGAACTGAATTTAACAATTAAAGTCCGGGAGTTAGTGTCTGAATTTTTTGAAATTTCCAGATAACAACATTCTATTCCACAATCAACTAGTACAATTAAAAGGACAACTCACAAAAGAGACAATTCATAACTTTTTTCTATAGCCAAACAGACAATTCAGAATTTTTTTCTATAGCCAAACAATTACAAAATTAAATGTTGTCTGAATCAGGCACATGAGATACATGAAAAATGTTGAAGTTCCTTTGCACCAAGTAGAGCATCAGACCCTCTTAGAGGGGATCCCTAGGGGACGGATGCAGACCCAAAGCACCCAGTGTTAATTCTAAATACTTGAGTGCAATGTATGTTCACTGGAGAATCGGAAGTAGCACCCTGGAGGTTGGAGCCAAGTGCCAAAGTCTGATAACAGGTGCAAAAGCTATGCCTATACCTATGACTAACCTCATGCACACCTGATAAGAATGAGTTAGTTAGGCAGCACACCTGATAAGAATGAAAGAATGATAGCTAGAAAAGCAACGTGTGCTTAGCAACACAAAATTTTGTCCCTGCCACATCTCAACCAAACCCCAAATGCACAGAGCTACCAATACTTACAGTCTGAAAGAACCATGATGCGAGGAACGGCAAGAATGTTAGTCCTTAGAAACAACTGGAATTCAAGTGACGTACAGCGGGGCAACCTACAATGACATAAAATAGAACTCAACGAACACTATGAAGAAAATGGTAAAAGCAATGATCTAGAGTAAATATGCCCTAAACATCCCTTAGCACCATGGACCAAAACAGAAATGCATCTCTTGAGAGCCAAGAAAACATTAGGCAAAGCACAATTTATATTTTCTCCAAATCAGTGAACCAAAGCATTGAATAACAATTTAGGAGGAAGTAACATAGGTTCTCAGATCACTAAAAGTTTTACCACATCATAAGCTACTCCCAGTGTGGTGTAAATGTTGAGATCCAATAATAACCAAGATTTGCTACTTTAGCTCAAGAACATCATCACAGCAGGAAGATCAGACTGCGAAAGCTCAAAAATATCAACTGAGTGGTCGTCCTGAAAACCAAGATGAGAGCAAAACTCATTGCATTATCTGGTATAAGCGAAACAACAATACAGCCATCGTTGTTCAAGAGTTCCAATGAAAATACCACCACTTGGCATAGCAGTTCAAAGCAATAGAATAGTAATAACCTAAGGATGGTACATTAGGCATAGCAGTTGCAAGAGCTACAAGGCAAGCAAGAAAGGCATTTCAATCTTCCCCAGCAACTCTAAACGAAGGTAGTAGCCAGCCAACATAAACTACACCTATTGTGCCTCCTCTGTATCCCGGTTCTTCTTCTTTTTCTTCTCCTTTTTCTTCTCACTCTTCTCAGCATCTGTGCCATCTCCATTCTGAGCACTCTCCGGAGCTGCAGCATCACTTCCTTCCTTGCTTTTCTTCTTCTTTTTCTTCTCAGTCCCCTTCTCATCAGCTGCATCAACCTCCTCCTTGACTTCCACAGCCTCAGCTGATCCAGATTCGCCCTTGTCTTTCTTCTTCTTCTTCTTCTTCTTCTCACTCTTCTCCCCTTCCACTGCTTCAGCAGCTTCCTCAACCTTGATCTTCTTCGCAGGAACAGAAGCATCAGCATCATTGTCCTCATCATCCTTCTGCCTCTTTTTTTTCTTCTCCTTGACCTCCTCAGTCACAGCTGTGTCCTGCTCCACCTTCACCTTCTCTGGCTCAGGAGCAGCTGCAATGCTGGCAATTGAAACATCACCACCAGTGGGAAGCACCACATTCCGAAGCCACTCAGCTGGTGTCTTCTCATTTGGCTTCCCATGCTTGTCAAGGAGACCCTCAGCAATCAGTTTTTTCTTCTTGAGTGCTACCGGGCCAAGCCCCCACTTCCTCGGGTATGTATCTCTGTCCATCACCACCCTCTTGATCTTTGCAACTGCACCATGGTCACAGGTCGCCATCACAGCAGTAGTCATCTCAGCAATACCAATCGCGATAGCCTCACCCTTTGTTGTCATGAGAACCACCTCCTCCCCGGTCTCAATATCATTCTCAAATCGGAGCAACCCGGGAATCATAAGCTTAGCACCATAGCAGATAGCATTTACAGCAGAGTCCTTCACAACAAGCCTCTTGTAGCTAGTAAGCAGTACCTCTAGTGGCATCACGACACGCCTCAAGTATGACTCATCCTTGTAGTTGTCCAGCGACCACATCGCGTCCATCACATCGTGCATGGTCACCATGTTGTCCTGCTCCCCGAGGATCCCCGACCTGACACGGCGCAGCTCCTGCATATGCGCACCAACACCAAGGAGCAGCCCAAGGTGCACACAGAGAGTCCGGACATAGGTACCTGCCTCGCAGGAGATCCAGAACACGGCAAGGTGGCGCTCGGGGTCGTGCTCCAGGAGCTTGCTCTCGTAGATAGTCCGCACCCTGAGCTGGCGCTTGACAGCAGAGATAAGCGGCGGGCGCTGGAACACCGCGCCGGTGAGCGCCTCTAGCGCGCGGGCCACCCGCGCGGTGTCCGGCACGGCGGCGTGGAAGCGGGCGACGCAGACGTACTCCTTGCCGGCGCCCTGCTGCGACTTGACGAGGCGCGTGGCGCGGTCGATGCAGACGATGAGGTTGCCGGTGACCTTGGGGTCGAGCGTGCCGCTGTGACCGGTCTTCTCGGAGCGGAGGATGCGTTTGATCCAGGCGACCACCTCGTGGGAAGACGGGTTCGACGGCTTGTCGAGGTTGATGATGCCGTAACGGAGATGCTCGGCGAGGGGGCGCTTGAGCGGCGAGTGGCCGGAGGGGAGCGGGGTGTAGTGGCCGGTGCGGACGTTGAGGCGGTCGTAGTTCTTGAGGAGGAGCGGCCAGGTGGAGGTGTCGAGGGACGGCACAAGGGACTGCGGCTTGATGAGGTAGCCATCAGTCTTCTCCTCGGCCTCAGCGAGCGACGGCGGGTCGGCGGCGGCAGCGGCGGCGGGGTCGTCCTTCGATTTGTGCTTCTTCTTCTTCGATTTGGAGTGCTCAGAGGCGGGTGCTGCGACAGCCAGCGTCGCGGACGACATGGCGGCGGGCCGTGGGGGTGGGTAGGTTCTAGGGTTTTCGCGGCGGAGGGTAAAGGTGGGAGCGGCGGCGTGGCGGCAACGGAGAAAGGGGGTTTTAACGGAAGGGTTTAGGGTTTAGTGGTGGGAGAATGGGCCGATCGTGGCTTGGGCTATGGGCTTTAGGATGGACCGGGCCGGTTTATAGATGATATGATAAGTGGGAAATGAAAAATGAAGCAGATTTGGCATAATATATACTCCTTCCGTTCCTTAATATAAGACATATAGTTTTTAGCACCAATATTAACGCACGGTTTGAAGAATGATGTAAGACCGAGAAAAAAAGGGAAATCAGGCCATCTTTTCTATCCCAATCAGATTGCTTCCTAAATCTAAGGGATTGGTTGGAACATGTGCTATGTACGGTGGAAAGGTTTCCAAACTAATCGGCGTGGGAGCTGATACATACCTATATTTTAGAATTTTCTTTAGAAATCTATATGACTTATATTAAGGAACGGAGGGAGTATTATAATATACTCAGAATAAGTTGGATTCAACTCTAAATCTATCAAAACAAACAAGCCCTCGCAAAGTTTTAATGTGTGACAATTTCGGTCAACCATTTGGTATGCAGCCAATTTCTTATTATTTTGTTTTGCTGAGCAACTCCAATAGAGCCTATTCAGCCCCTATTCTATTATTTTAAGGGTTGTTGGATAAAAAACTCACTCCAACAAAACCTCTACTCAAATCATCAAAAAATAGTAGGCCATTAAATTCCTCCTTGAACTCCTCGTCCCTGGGCTCCTCCAGAGCCCCCTTGATTTTCACTTTTGGCCGTCGCGCCCATCCAGAACCACATGTGCCAAAGAGCAGCTCCAGTGTGCTTATAATTTAAAACTGACTTATAATTTGGTCTTGAGTTGATTTGACTCTAAAAAAATGGAATAACTTATAATTTAGTCAGAGGGAGTATTATTGGAGGTATAAATAGATGATATGATATTATTACTGGCGCAGAGGTCGAGTATTACCTCCATTTTATATAATCACATTGCAGATTTATTTACCTTTTTTCGATAATTCTTGGAACAGGGCATCCGGATGCTTCCGTTGGTGGGCCACGAGGCCGGCCCAAATGTTACTCGCCCGTAATCGCAGTTTCTAAAAATAATCACCTGCACACTCGTGGAACTCGCGACGGCTGGCCGGGGTGGAGGCCGCCCGCATGCTCGTCGCGGCTGCCCACGTTCATCTCGGGCGGGCTGGAGGTTGCCCAGCTCGCCGCGGCCGGGGTGGAGTTCGCACGCGTGCAGCTCACAGCAGCCTGGGCGGAGCCCATTCGTATACATCTGTTTGTTTTAAGTGTATTTATTTGATGTTGCATATGTTTCGTATATATGTTGCAAGTATTTTATCTGGATGTTGTATATATTTGCAATGTCTTTTTTAAGTATTTTCAAGAGTTTTCACGCTATTTTTTGCAACTGTTTCATACGCACGTTTTAAATGTTTTATTTGTCTTCAGAAGCATATTGCAAAAATGTATCATCTGGATGTTTTAAAAGTATATCGGGTGTTGTATCTTCCTCCTTGCTTTTCTGCTGTCTAGCCTCGGTGTCTCCTTCTCCTCCCGGCCCTGCATAGACCAGTGTGAAACTGTGTGGGAAACGGCTATTTGCGCATGCGTTCAGACTCCCCGTCCGTCCGGACATCCGGACGCTAGCAAGCCGGGTTTTTTTTCTCTAAAATGTAGTCTTGTTAGTATGTGGAGGGTGAGACATTATCGTCCTGTCCGCTTGGCTTATAAGCCGTACTTTATCAGCTAACGAACAATATTTTTCTCTTACAACAAATCAGCAGACAGTACTTTCAGCTTGTTAGCCAAGCGAACAGGGCAAATATCTAGAATGCTTGTTTGGCCAAACTATTTTAGGCCATGCGTACAACACCGGAAATCTGTTTCACGAAAATCAGTCTTCCAAAAGATGTCTGGACTGTTAAGAAATCGCTCTATCGATGTACATGGCATAATATAAAACAATAGATAAATAGAGAGAAACAAAGAGCTCTTTATTGCCTTTCAAAAAAAAGGCTCTTTATTTTTTCCCTTGTAGAGTAGAACGGCTAAGGAATTCCCGGTCTTCTTTTGTAACCGAGGCAGCCAGTGAGATGCTTCTTCATTGTTTTTTGCAGCCCCGCGCACGGCGAGAAGCCGAGAAGGCACCTGTTGACCTGCATCACTACATTATTCCACATTAAAGTATTTCACAACACGAACATTGATTTTGTCCTGAACTTTTGCCTTGCCCCTTTCAGTTCAGGCTTCTAGTGAGCTTGAGTCCCTTCTTGAGCTCCTGCAGGAAAGAACTTGGGACCCAGAAACTGAAGACAAATGGACTACTTGGAATTCTTACTCTTTTAGCTCCAGGAAAGCCTACTCTCTTTTACAGGGATCACAGGAAGCTTCTTCTCTCTTCTCCTGGCTTTGGTCTTCAGGTAACCTTGGGAAACATCAATTCATCTTCTGGCACCTACTCAAAGATAGGCTCAACACAAGGAACTTGCTCAGGAGAAAGAACAAAGCCCTGGACGATTACAGTTGTGCCATTTGCAGCTTGAAGAAACAAGCTTCCATTTATTCTTTGAATGCCCATTCAGGTCCTCATGTTGGAACTACTTAGCAATTCAATGGAATCTGAATCTTCAACCCTTAGCTATGGTAATCCAGAGTAGATTTTGGCAGCAACATATTTAGAGAAATTGCTATCACTGCATGCTTGGACCATTTGGATCATGAGAAATGGGCTTATCTTCGACAGCAAACCTTGCAATTTTCATAACTGGAAACTGCTCTTCAAGCAAAAACTTGGAATGGTTGTACCAAAGCCAAGCCGAGCATCGAAGATCCCCTCAGGATTTGGAAGGAGAGTCTGGCCTAGCTGTCTTGGTGTTTTCATTTGAGCTTTGTAAGCTCCTTCTCATGTACTTCTCGTGCATATGTAGACTTCTTTTTATCAATAAAAAATAGGTGGGGAATTTCCCCGACTGCTCAAAAAACATTGATTTTCTCCAGAGGCCACATATTGTTATAGGCGCCGAAATTTGGCAAAGTGGTAAATTTCGTTTGAGCCTAGATCAGAATGCATTGGCCTGCACGCTATAGATGAGATCGTGAACGTACAATTTCACCGTCAACAAAAGCACTCAAGCGTTCCTAACTTACCAGGTCAAGCATTTTACGCCCACAAATGATGATATATTTGCAAGCAGTAGTAAGCCTAGGCATTCGGTTCTCGGTTGGTTTCTCGGTTTTTAAAAAAATTCGGTTCTCAGAAAATAGGAACTAATCAGTTCTAAAAAAATTCTCGGAATCGACCATTTCGGTTTTCGATTCGGTTCTGGTTCTAACCGAACTAACCGAAATTTTTGAGAAGACCTCAAGACAACAGTAAATATACATGTTGTAAGGCAAATTTATGCAACACTATATTAATTTTTAATAATAATAATTTATAAGAAAACAATAGCAATATAGTAACATAAATACATAGTAGGTCAAATATAATTCGGTTCTTTCGGTAAATTCGGTTACCCGAGAGTAGGAACCGAATTTTTCGGTTCCAATTCTTTCGGTTTCAATTCCGGGTATTTCAGTTCAGTTTTCGATTATCGGTTAATTTTGCCCAGGGCTAAGTGAAACATCCTCAATTTTCCGCGAAGGGAAAATCCACAGAATGAATTATAATATGATGAAACCAATAGTCGATTCCATCATATTATCTTATATCAGTCGATATCACAGTCACACATCGTAAGGTTACAAGAATACAAGATATTACATCACTGGGGAACACACCTATTACAGAGTTAATCTAGCGGAAGACTATTGAGTGAAGGCTCCTCCTTCACGGGCCTCATCGGAGTTGGTGTAGTGCAGCGTAGATTCCATCTCCGAACCAAACTTGAGCGTAGGCACGAGACCTCCTAATCCTTTTAAAGTCAGCATCTCTGAGAAGCAGGAAATCTGCACACCGCCAGATGTGTGCAGGCCATGGTCAGCACCGATGAGCTTTAGTGGAAAAGATAAACAAGGGATCTGGTGATCCTAATATTTGGCTGTGGTTTGCATCCTTAGCGCATGAGAAGTAAATAACATTAGTAATAATAATATCCAATTTTTAACACATTCACCCCACACCATCCATATCCATCCATATCCATCCATCCCAAACCATCTCCACACCACCACACCATATCTCATCTCACACACTCAGGTCGACAGGCCAACTCCCTCTCGGCCTTGTCTCAACGGCCCGCAGCCCCCAAGGCTCACGACCGGAAAATACCCCAAACCCTGGAGGGAGAATAGAATGACTCATCTCCTATCTAGTTTAAGCGAAACCCAGTAAAGGTCCATAGCCGACAAGTCGGCATATGTATCGATCGATCAACCAAACACTCTGCAGAGGTTTCACATACCCACAATCTGCAGAGGTTTCACATACCCACAAGATAGCCATCCTCGACGGTGCCCCGTCTAGGCAGATTCCGGCCGCTTGCTAGCCTAGAACGATGCCACCCTACCTCTCAGCCCTGGAACATCCCAAGTCTAGTCTGGGATGGCTGATACTGTGAGTCGTAGACAGAACCGGGGCCCACCGGATGTCAAGAGCCGGTCCACAAGGCCTTTTGAAGTCTTGGAAGGGTGTGGGGGGAAAAACCGCGCACCCCGTACCTCCTTGCACACGTTCGCCTAGCAGTAGTGGCATCGCTCTACCAAGTAGTCCGACCGTCCCGCACCATATAGGGCGAGTGGGATGTAAAGGATTCCCGGTGAGTCTGAGTACTAGTAAGTCCTTAGGGATGACCAAGCTAGAATGTCTTCATCAGGGTTTCCATTTTACGTGCCACCGCAGCACCTCTATCCCGGGCTCCACCTCTCCGAGGTTCACACCCAAGGCCACCTCCAATTACCATTTACCCGCCACAGGTATTCCATATCCAAGTGCCCAGGTAGCACCACATGGCAAGACTCGCCCTAGGCTCGTCGTTATTCCAGCTCGGTCGACACAACCCTCACTCTCCACGCACCCAAGACACACGCAGCACGCTCACACACCACCAAGTCCGGCTCCCATAGCCAAAACATTCTCAGGGGTTCACCACCAGCATCACATCCCCAACATAATGCGAAGTGGAGTTAATAATAAGTATAGTGATGTAATATGCAAGCAAACAGACAAGTAAGCATATATAAGTGAGCGAATGCGCAAGGCAGGGTGACGTGGTAGAGTGGGTTGCATCAGGGTGATAATGGCTTAGGTGGTAGCATGCATCAATATACTAGCAAATGATTTAATATAAAGCGCTAGCAGTTCTATTCTAGATATTATGCAATGTCTAATAGGATTCTCTAAAAGAGGGTGCTGCCGTGACACCTGCGATGTCGAGGTAGTAGCGGTACAAATCTTCGTTAGTTGATGTACTTGATCAGCAAGGTCTCCTCTTCGCAGGGTCCTGTCGTCGATCACATTCTCCTACTCCATCGGGTTCCGATCCAACGTTGTCCTCGAGGCAATTACCTCCCAAAACACACTCAAGGCAAGAGAACAAATAATACTCCAAAAAGGCGACAAGACACAGAATGAACACAAAGAGGAAACGACTTGGCCCTATCGGTGGATGTCCGATTTCCTCGGGCCAAAGAAACACGAGTGGTGGTTTGCTGAGCACAAGCTTAAGTTATGGCCAAGCCAGTATGGCTTTACGATAAACGGTTTAAGCCAGAGCTTATCCAGAGCAAACACCACGGCTCACGAGCTTTCGATCCGATGTCATTGAATTGACGGGGATTGGAAGTCGGGCCCCAAGAAAGAAGAACGACGGGGTTCGGCTCTTATAGCCTTATCCCGCAGGTCACCATTGGATACAAGAAGCAGACAAGAACGAATAACACTATTGTTACTTGGCTCCAACGTACTTCAGCTCGCCCGCTATGGTAGGAAGCGGTGGCGCAAAGAGATTAGACATCAATGGTTCCCCTCGATCCACACGACACAATAACGTCGGGAGCCGAGAGGAGAGTCGCTCAACACGGCAAAAGATGCGGGGGTTAGCTAGGCATATCCATGTCATGTTCTCAGACACATCTTCGGGAAAGATGGTTTTAGATGGTCGATCGGGTCGACATGCACGGGTCCGAGGTACGACATAGATCATTGCTTTGCTAACAAAAGGGAATAGTCCGGTCTTTGATCCAATCATCACGGGCAAGACGGGATCGAACAGAGCGGGCTATCAGGGCAATAAGAGCAAGAACAACCAAGAGCAAGGTCCACTTCTTCTAACACACACGCCACGACAAAGACGGGGCATCGAAAGGAGCGACACTCAAGAACACCAAGTGCGTAAGCCACTCGTAGGGTACCCGACCTGGGTGCACTAGCACTAAGTCATCTCTCTAATTCATAGCGGTGCAGTGGTCACCGCGAGAATCAAAGAAACGCGATGGTCGAACGGGGTACAAGCATACAAGGGCTTGTGCACGAAGAAGCAAACAAAAGCGAAAGAGAGGCGTAGCTCCATGGTCATGGCGAGGTGAACTCGCGGCCACAAGCTATGCCAACGAGTGGGTATCCATTGTTCCACGATTGTTTACTCCCAGGTTATCTCCCACTGAATTTGGTCACGAAGGGCTCAAAATGTGCGGGTAATATCCGCATCGATATCGCCATCGATATTGAATCCATCACGACCACGTTCTAGGGCCGAAGACAGGAGCTAACACTCGTGGTATTATGAAGTCAACTAGAAAGCGAGGGGTCGAGTTACACTCGGCATCACGGTCATGGCGAGACGAATCCCGCGACCGTAACGTCCGAACGAGGTACGATCCCTCAGCCGGCTCGAGGGCTCGGCACACAAGCAACAACACCAACAACCAGCGATAAGAACCAAACATGACCGAAAGACGCAACAACTCGTCACGACTGCGGAGTAGCACCTTCCATAGCTGGGTGATGGATAGATCCTGTAAGACAGTCATGGACAGATAGGTTGTAAGAATAGGGCCCAATAAGGTAGATATGCGTATACGGATAGATACGAGATGGGGCTTTCCATGGTCTCGGTAAGACATACGACTAGGGTTCATGGTCCAGAGGGTACGGCTCACAGTAGACGGGGTCTTGGTGGTCTCGGCAACGGTGGTCTTGGCAACGGTGGTCTCGGCAACGGTGGTCTCGACAACGGTGGTAATCCAAAGTTAGTCTGTGAGCTGCGCGAACGTGAGTGAGCGCAAGCATTGTGATGGCTTACCATTTGGAGGGGTCAGAAATACTCAAGGATGGGTCCATGACGTAGGGCTTGATTTTAGAAAAATTATGGAACTAGTTTCATAATTTTAGGAGCTAAGATGAATTTGATATGAATTTTGGAAGTTGGACAGGTTTTCTGAAAACAGATAAAAGGGGAACGCCTGGGGATTTGGCTGGGCCTCGAGTGCTCTGATGGGCTAGGCGGGCGGTGGATCTAATAGGGCCTAAAGGCCGAGGCAAAGGTTGCTGAAGGGGCTGCGTGAGCTTGTTCACCATCGGATGGGACTCGGGCCTGAAAGGAAAGGCCTGAAGGGCGGATTGGGCATGGTCGCAGGCTCCATCTGCGCAGCCGATCTGGGCCAAGGCTGGCCTCTTGGTCTAGAGACAGGAAGGGCAAGGACAGGGCCTCCATGTGCCAGTCCATGACGCAGGGTGGCTGTCGGCAGCGCGCGCTGTTCGGTGCTTGTGCCTGAGCGCGTTGGCATGCTTGTGGTGGCCCGTGTACCATCCAAGGCTTCAGCTTTGGATGCACAAAGTGTGCTTGGGCGGTGGCAGCAAGGCCAAGATGGCCGTCGTGCTGTGCGTGCGTGCATGCCACGAGGATCAAGCTGCGGCGGGGCATGGAGACAATGCGTGCTCGGTGTGGTGCAGTGGCATCGAGACGGCAGCTAGGAGCTACGAATGCCAAGGCCAGTGGCAAGGCTACGGCTTGGCTTGGGTAACCAGAACAGAGAGGGCAGGTTGTAGTCGCCCAAGGCATCGGTGAGGAGCAAAGCTGGGCAAAGGTCACGGAAGGTGCAGGACGGCGTGCTAGGCTGAGAGCTCGATGTGGTTCCTCGGCTGCATAGGGCCGTGCGGTGGCGTGTGCAGGTGTCCGTGATCGTGCCGACGCAAGCGACTGTGGCGGCGTGCCTGTGTAAGGTGAAGGACGGCAAGCGGCTTCGAAAGCCGGCACCTTGGGCTTCTGTGTCCCCTGAAGGCGAGGGCAGAGGGGCGACCGCTATGTGTTCGGTGCGATACCGGACGAGTCTATCGGTAACCGCGGCGTGGCCATTCGGCTAGACGACGGAAGACCAGGGCTTGGGTGGTCGGCAAGGCGATGGCTGGCGCGAGCAACACGGGCACGCGGGGCGCCATGCTGCGTCGTGCATGTGTGTGTGCAGGTGCCGGGCCGAGGCACGTGCGATAGTTCATGATCAGCAGCGGCGGCGTCAATAGGGCTGAAAGGTGGAAGCTTGGGCCTGTGCATGGCCAGGACGTCGTTAGTGCCAGGGCATCATGCGATGGTTCGTGCAGGTGCGTCGTCACGACGACGGGCGGCCATGAAAGGCCGCACCATGGTCTTCTTGGGACCGGTGTCTGCGTGCGTGTGGTGTCCGCGGTGCATGCTCCCATGACCGTGGACGCGGCTCGAAGGCCGCACAGGCAGGCAGCCAGGTAGCGCACAAAAAGTGAGGCTTTGAGGCTGAGGTCCTCACCGGAGGGCTTGACGACAGCAGAAGGCGTGGTGCCGGAAGGGCTTGGTGCAGGCAGTGCACTGGCATGGTGTTTGACGAGGCCGTGGTCAGTGCGTGGCAGAAGGCATTCCCGTGGTGGCTTCGGCTGTTGGCGAGGTGGCTCCCCGTGGCGGCGTCGCGGTGTGCTCCGGCGTCCCGGCCTCTGGTGTGGTGGTGGCGTGGTCGTGCGGCCGTTGCCGGTCGTGGCACAGAAGGCTTCGGGCACGGCGAGGTCGTGGACAGGGTCGAGGCGGCGACAGAGTCCGGAGAAGTGTGGCATCTCGGACGGCTTGGGATGGCCAGACCATGGCTGCGGCATCGCGGTGACGCCCCGGCGAGGACGACGGTGGCTTGGAGGAGTGGCGAAGCGCCCAGGCTGCGGCGGAGGCAGTGGAGGGCCACGGCCAGCGACGGCTGACCGGCGTGGCTGTGCAGCAGGGCAGGGCGGAGCAAGGAGGGAGGGAGAGGGATGGAGCGGCGGCGGCTACAGGGGGGAAGCTCCAGAGCGGGCGGCGTCGGGGGTACTTATAGCGCGCCAGCTAGGGCTCCAGGCGCTGTGGACGGCA
The DNA here is from genome assembly GCF_019320115.1 of Miscanthus floridulus. Classification (NCBI taxonomy): domain Eukaryota; kingdom Viridiplantae; phylum Streptophyta; class Magnoliopsida; order Poales; family Poaceae; genus Miscanthus; species Miscanthus floridulus. The sequence continues at coordinate 29,601,335 of NC_089584.1, forward strand.
ATCCTCGGCTTCCGTGCGGAGAAGGGGCATGCGGCGCGCATCAAACGGCACGGACGCCGAGAGGGAGCAGGTGAGGGCGCTGGTGCAGAGGCGGCTCCCGGTTTGCCTTTGTGGGGCGGCGGCGGCTGCTGGGAGCGTCTGCTCCCGCCTAGGGTTGGAGTGGGGCGCCGGCTTGCGGTTGGGCCAAGGCAGTTTGGTGCGGGGGCGACGCGGGCCGGCTGCGTAGGAGGCCTACGAGCGCCACTGGGCTTATGGCCATGCTGGGCCGGCCGGTTGATGGTTGGGCCACGCGGCCAGGAGAAGAGATTGGCGCGCGAGCGGGCCGAGGGCGAGCGGGTTGGCGGGGCAGGCTGGGCCGAGGCCGAGGACGAGCGAGCTGGCGCTTTGGGCTGTTTGGCTTCCCTATTTTCCTCTCCCCTTTTCTAATTCCTTATCTATTTATTCCTCTATTATATTTACTTCCAAAAGCTCCTAAATTGGTATACATGTGTTGCCAACCTGGACAGCTCCTAGTGGGGTCCTTTAGGGGTTATCTATGGGTTAGTGGGGTCCATGTCAAGGGTTGGCATCGATGGGCATTGATTTACAATGAAGGTCGATTGACTTTATGAATTAGATAAGGGATTCGAATGAGGTTCAAAAGCAAGAAGGTGAATTGAGAGAGATGAAAAGAGGTTCTTAAGATATTCTAGAAGGGATCAAAAGGATTTGCTTCTCCTACAAGTAATTCTATATGCATGCTTAGTTTGACCTAGCATCTACATGCTTCACACATTGCTGAAAAATTTTTAAAAAGTTCGTATTTTTGACTTCTCCGAAAAACCGGTTTGTTACACTAAGCAGTAGCCCAATAACCAGTCCTAGAGATGACAGTCGACACCACCTGAATGGAGTTATGCAATATTCCCGTGTGTCTAACTTAAAACGTGTGACAGTGTGAGCAAGATCACAAGTCGCAAACAGAAAGGGCTTCAGTGCCAATACCACGAACAAGTTTCACTACTAAGAAATTCAGAGGACACTAGCTATTCACGTGGATAACCTGGCCTAACTAATCCCTGCGTAAAGCCTCCCGAAGTTCCGCTGGATAATCCCCAAACTGAGTAGTGGAGGGATGATGCATGTTGAAGACGTAGGTGACTGGTGCTGCCACTTGCATCCCTCTTGGGTGCCTGGAGATATCTGAGAACCATCCTAGAGTTGCTTCATCAAACATAAACGATTCGCTGAGGAAAAAGTAGCATTCTCTCGCCAATCTTTCCACCTGAAAAAACAGCCGCAAGTGCTATTTCAAAGTTGAGCACAATGTCAAGTGTTGGATATTGAATTTGAAATGAGCCTTGAGGTATGGCTTACCTGTAACTGAATATATCTTGTGTTTTTCATGATCAAGATGACATGCAGGTCAGACAGCCTTTCTGACAAAATCTTGATGGCAATATCCGCGAAGAACTTATGCAAGAGAGCCTGCTCACTGTCTGACTCATCATTATCAAAGTCAGCGAACCAAAAAACTCGCTTAAGTTGTGTCCAAGGAACTGGTAATTTATGCTCAAGCCCAGTGATTAGACTAGATGGATCAGGCAATTTTTCGAGTATCTTGAGGCCCTTTGGAACCGAATAAGATGCAGCAGACTGAAGACCAGGTGTACCAGCAACAATCTTACAGGCATCATAAAACTGGCTAAGCTTACTAGAGAACTCCAGGGTTTTATCATTCATGACAAGAATATACCCATCTCCATCAGCAGGAAGCAACCTTGTACAGCACAATGAGGTGGCTCCGCCTTCTTGAGAGCATACTCCAGATGTGACAGGTGCAGAAACCAAGGAGCCAAAATCATGTGAGTATGGACAAGAGTTACCACTTCGACAACCCTGATTGGAGAGAACATAACATCAGAGACCAAAACAGAGAGATGTGAGGGGTAACTCAGTACCCATGCATTTCAGAAAATACAAAATCTATGCAAGGTGAAACAGCATCATTTGTAATTTATTCATTGTATTGCATTGAATTTGGCCATACAGAAATATTATGAATAAAAATTCTTGCTACTAGAAGCACAGGAAAACAGCCTAAATTAACAGCTTGGGCTACAAACTTGAATGGAGACATGAGCCAACAAAATGTGAAAGATCAACCAATAACATAAAATAAAATAAAATATGAAAAATCATACCTGTAGTGTGAGATAGAACTTGCATACTGGTTTAGGAGCAAGGGATGAATGAGAAAAGCGGCATGCAGCCCCAAGATTGCATGATCCATTAGCAAAAAACACACACGCCTCAGTTCCCAAGGTTGGCTTCACATGAGAACCAAGTTGTCCCTTATAAGAAAGGGTCTTCTCCACAGCATGTTGTGTTTTCATCTGTGGACCAAATAAGAATCATTATGGGTAGCACAGATAATTAATCGGACTGCATTTAACATAGATACTCATTAAGTTCATCGACTAGAGCGCACCTCCTTGACAAGTGTCTTCAGCAATTCAACAATGGTACTGGTCCCAAAATCAGTTGGCGAAACATATGGAGTTGCAGCACATCGCTTCTGTGAATCGCTGTGACAATTCTCGGCCTCTAACGAGAGTGGATCCATATCCACCTCTAGATCCAGTATTTTATGAAAGAGACACGTGTGGTTGAATTCAGAAGGCTGAAGAAACTTTGGAGGATTGATTTTGACAAGAAAACTTGGCCTAAAACGGTGCAGTTGCATCATAACATCATCATCTAGTCAAAAGAACGAGTTAGCTGCTGACAAGTGTTACTCAAATTGTATGAAAATATCTTGCACTTCTACGAGTAGATCCTAACACCAAGTAAGCCTTGTTTGAACCCAAGCTACTTCTACACAGACCAAGAAGGCTACCTTTTTCAAATATCTCCTGCACAGTTTTCCAATATATATTGGAAAAATGCATGACAAAAACAATGGTACTAAGCCACTACTCTAGGGTAACGTACTAGGAGTACGTATACTCTCATAAATCGCAAGAGTACAGGCAGAGGACATACAAATTTCAGAGATGTTCTTAAACGCTGCAGGGACGAGATTGTGAACTGCACACCACTCCTCTTCAGGTTTAGTAAGGAAGGTATGTGATTCTTCTGGTTCTTGAGTTTTCGCCACATCTTTTAGATATTCCAGACGGTGCTTGTCCTGAAATACAGGGTGAATTTAATCCCGAATTGCAGACAATAAAAAGTTCAAGGGCATTTTAAAACTGAAGCAAAAACCTTGTTCTAATAATGTTGGCATGTCATGGTTTAAGACTTCAAATTATCAATGTTGCAAAACAAAACTATCAAATGTCCAATGTATGCACAGGGATTAGTACACATAGGATATACCTTAAAAACACGCTCCCAAAATTGAAATGCACAAAGATTTCCCATGGTGGTAGCTTCCTTTTTGCCAATTTGTACACTGCCATTTCCCTTGAAATAATTATCTCTGTACTTCTGGCGCTGTAAAACAGATAACAGGGAATAACTACCACAACACTTGGAGCTGGAGATGAAGGATCGTCCATAACCCAACTAAAACATACCACATACCAGTGCTTGATAGCCAAAAGGTTGCACGATAGGAAGTGGCTGGATGTCCAACATGATGCTTATTAGAATTCCTTCATGGACAGCGCCAAGCTCACAAAATTTAAGGGCAAGAACAGAAGAATCAAATGACAATGGCAAACTATTGAGCAAACAGCCATAAAAAGTGGGCTCATAGCGTCCAGAATTTGTAATCTCCAACGCATGAATTTGAACAAGTGATTCTAGTGCGTCTTCAATAGCATCTGGATCTGGTGGATTAAGAACTCTTTGCAGAAGTGCTGAAGAAAAAACATAGTAAGAGGTTTATCTTAACCTAACTAACTAGGTAGCAAAAAACTTGACCACAAATATATACATAAGTTTTTGAACTAATCACATGAATATACTATTGATGTATTTTTCATAAAAAAGTACCTCCATTGTGTGATATCTTGTGTGATGAATATAGTATCGACGTATTCTTCATAAAAAAGTACCTCCATTGTGTGAAATCTTTTGTGTAATTTGATAAAAAAAATATAGAATTATGAAATTTAAGTGTCAAGGTTTGCACTTTGAAGGTGTCAAAAAAAAAAAAGAGGACAGCGACAAACTCACCAGGGACAATCATAGATTGCTTCCAATTAAAAACAATGAACGAGAGTATAACATAAATAAATCACAAAACAAGCATGAATTAAGGATTAAGGGTGGCTGAGCTGCAGAGAAAAAGAATTACCGCTAGGGTCATTTATCAATCTGGGCTCTGCACAACAAACCATGAGCACTTGCTCCCTTAAGGATAATCTCAAAATGGCGGGATATTCATGATCATTTAAACTGCTATAAAATGTTCCAGTTACCAAACGATAAATTTGACCATCACAGGTTCGACCTGTCCTGCCTTTACGCTGCTCAGCCTAGGAAAAGATTAAAGAATAGTTACAAAAGTTTCAAGCTAAAAAGTATACTTGAACAAGAAAAGGATTAGGACATCTGTGATTTAGTTACCTGAGACTTGGAAATCCAAACAAGCCCAGCTGCGTCTGTTTTCCTAATTGGGTCCCAGTAGACTTGCAATGATCTACAAGAATCAATAACATATGCAACTCCTGGTATAGTAACTGATGATTCAGCAATGTTTGTAGCCAGTATCACCTGCAGGGAAAAAGAAACTTCCATTGTGCTTTATTGGTAACAGATCATTTCAACAATCTAAATATAAAACGCTCCCAAACTAAGTTCATATGTATTGTTATTTGTTACAACTAATTACGTTACATCCCTTCAAGTGTTACGGGGTATCCTAGTAGTCCAGTCACAGAACTAATTCCCCTTTTTAAAAGGCAGCCCTTCACATCTCAAATATAAATCCATTTGCACTCATGGTGATTAAGGTGCATGGTACAATGGCTATGATACCTCTCAATAGTTGTAATAACTAAGGTAGTTGGGGTTTTTACTTTATTGAATAGGCAATTCAAATGGCATAAAAGGTGTCTTGATGAATAGAGTTTGCGTGTTCCCTACTGTATTTTCCTAAAAAAGAAGCCTTGAAATTGTTGATGATCTTATATTTGGTGAAGTGTAATTCCCCATAACTCATACAGCGATAAGAAACACATATCATGCTGATGCATAAATTAACATATACAAGAAACATCAACAGCTAATCAGGAATGACATGTAACTGAGGCATAAATGAGATCAAGAAAGAGAGGTATTTCTGCTTGATATTTCAGCAACCATGCTATTGCAATTAGAAAATAATGATACAACCACACTTCATCCATTTCAAAATGTATGGTGTGATTTGAGCCAGTGTTGTCTCTTGTCTCCAACGATACACTTTCACCATTAATCTCTCTTTATGTGATATAAGCCAATGACCATAAAATCGACATCATATTTAGTAATGGAGATATGAATAGAATTTCTAAATTTATATCTCACCATATACAGACTCTTGGGCATTTTTTTTTGTCAAAGTTCATTAATTTTGAATATTGATATCTGTGTGTGCCTTATAAAAAGAGGAGGGAGCATAAACAAAAATTCCATAAAATAATCCAATGTATTACTGTTATCATTATTTCTCGCTACTGGCACCACATAGCTAGAAATAGAACCAAGTATTGGTAAGAAAAAAGAATAACGTATGGTATGATAGAAATATAGGGGTGTGTACCTTTCGGCAAGACTTTGAGATCTTCATAGTCTGAAGTGCTTCATCAGTGTCAATACTCCGGTGAAGAATATGTACCTTAAAGGTTGAACTAAAAGGAAATAGACGGATCCATTGCTGCTCCAATGCATAGTATGTAGGGAGGAAAACCAAAATACTCTTGCTAACGTCTGGTTCATTTTGGTGTATATGCAACAATAACTTGTGGATAAGTTCATAAACATCATAGTTTATTTCAGCATCAGCAGAAGCATCCAGACCAGAGCAATATTTTGTTGAAAGCGATTGGGAATTTATCTTGAGAATATCAACAATCTGAAAAGCATTGTTGCAACATGTAATGATTAACCATGATGAAGAAAGCTTAAGGAGATGCATATATAGTACCATTTAAAAATCACAAACAGGGAGATGGAACAGAAACCAATGTGCCGTGGCAACATTAATGAAGTTGTCAAAGTAATGAAACTGGTATTAATTACACAAACATGAATAAATGAACATGTTTAATTAGTGGGTCAATATAATTTGTGGAAATGGTTACTTTTACATTGGATCAGCAATATGATTAATTGTAAATACACAAACAAACAACATCCTGTGGTGCAACCAGACATATAAAAGATTTGAAGACACATCATGCAAATTGGTTCATTGTAAGTTCAATAATATATGATGGACAAATATAGTAAGCAGTTAAACAAAATATTCACCTGCTCCAGGTATAAGACTTTGCGCTGAAAAATGCTTGTACGTGGACTGCAGGGAATGGCAATCACTTCAACCCTTTCGCCTCTTCCTAGATCTCTAAAATATTCTTTATAAATAGTAATGTCAGCAGTGGCAGACATCAAAACCAACCTGCCAAGAGTGACACGGTGACATACCAACAGCAGGTAGACAATTATTTATTTATACAAGATAAGATGGGAACAATTACTGCTAAAAGACAAACATGGTGTACCATACTAGTGGACATTACTCTATTGCTTACCTTAAGTCACTCTTTTTCATCAAAAACTGCTTGATACTAGCAAGGACAAGATCAGATTCCACGGATCTTTCATGTACCTCATCAAGAATAATGACCTTATACCTCAATGCAGCAATTCCTCTATCACACATTTGCTCCAATACTACACCGGCTGTTTTGAACACAATTTTTGACCTGATTCACATGTCAAATAAGTTTAGAAAGTAAATTATGTAGCATAACAGGACTTAAGACAGAATCAAAGGTAGGTAAAAATGGACCGTAAGCTTTAGGTAAATCGAATACCCAAGAGAATAATAAGGCAAATAACTGGAGATTCAGAGTAATGAAGCTAGGAATAGCGGTGTTCAATGTTGTGTAAAACTAGTGAATGTGTACGTGGAATCCACATTGACAAAATGATATGTCAAGAATAATCATAGATAATAGACGCTGAAATTGCAAATTGTAGAAATAGCACCCAGTGTTTCAACACATGTGTGACCAAGAACTTATCTTTGACATAGCTCGGTGGTATTTTGGAAACATAGGGTTCCATTTGTGGTATTGGAAAAATACTATTAGAAGCTGCAAAAAGACTAATCGAAGGAATCAAGGAGAGGCATGCAGATAGGGATCGACTCGGAGAGTCTTGGGCATAGAATTGGTGAGCCCAAAATGTAAGGTTCTCAGGATCAGGGTTCTAGCAAGGAACAATTTTTAACACTTGACAAGGATAGGAGGGTAAAATGGAATGATTGTAATCATAGCCACAAGACTTCAATCAAGTTTGCATTCATGAAAGACACTTGAGGGATGATCCCTACGGGATGATGCACAACCAAAGCACCCGGTACTAATTCAAAACGCTTAAGTGCAGGGTATGCTCCCTAATGGAACTTTAAAAGCAGTGTAACAGCATGGCGTCTTGGAGCAAAGTGCACAGGTCCAACAAACAGAGCACAAACTATGACAAAGCTAATGCATGCCTGATAAGAAAGCATTTGTCAAGCATGATGATAACTAGAGAAGCAAAATGCACTCTGGAACACCATTTTTGCCCCTGACACATCAGCAGAATAAGGTACTCCAGGTAATTACTCGAGTCAGAACGATCACAAAAAAAGGATAAATCCACTCAATAAAGCTGCATATACAAGCTAAGTATTGTGTGATAACTGAGAGCAGTCGAATTTCCCTTAAAACAATGGCATTAGATAACACATAACAGAGTTAGGTACCTTTTAGAGTTGAGATCCGACACATTTGAGTGACCTATATGATATCCAACCTCCTCGCCAAGCTGCCAATTGCGAGATTCAGCTATCGCACGAGCAATGGCTACCACTGCGAACCTTCTAGGCTGTGTGCACAGGATAGGTTCCATATTTTCCTCTACGAGGAACTGGGGAACCAGAGAACTCTTCCCTGCAAGGAAAGAGAACTGAATAGGGTGGCAATTTTAAATATATAATAAAACCAATGAGTTTCAAGAAAATTGCATCTTGCTCCACTGCGCATCCGGTAAGGCAACAACAAATTCGGGAATCTGAAATGTGAATCCATAGGGTGTATTTCCGCACAAAAAGTACATCAGGCAAAGACATTCTGGGAATCTGAAATGCGAATCTCAAATGGTGAATTTCCCATTTCCGCACTAAAAGGTAGAACCTCCCCCTTGCAATTTACACTTCCCCTGAAACCCTTGCAATAAGGAGAGCACAGAGGAGACAACTGAATGAAAGTTCGTCATGCTAAAACCCTTCGAGTTCCTTCCCAATCCAACAGAAACCGCGTCCAAAACCCAATCAGACCTAAAATTACAGCGAGTAGAAGAAAATCGCACAAGACTAAAGCAACACAAATTCCATGAAACTTACCTAAGTAAAATCGTAAGGAAAAAAATCCATCTCCTGGCCTCAACAAAACCCCAAATGCGTAAAAAGGCTTCATCACAGCACAGAGCACACACACAGTAGAACCGATCGAGAAGGTAATGGGAGAAGGGAAACCCCGGCAGTTACCGCATCCGGTGTCGCCCACGATCAGCGTGACGCGGTTCGCCTTCACCTTCTCGACGATCTTGTCGCGAAGCGCCTCCACGGCGAGCGGCGGCCGCGGCCGCGGCGGCGCATCCTCCTGCTGCTGGTTCCCCTCCTCAGCTACCACCACCCCCGGCGCCATGGCCGCCGGCTAAGGATCCTTCCGAGGCTCAACGCAATGCCGCGCCTTCGGCTGCAAGCTTTCCGGGTTCCGGCCCCTTTGGGCTTGCCTCCGAGCATTTTTTTTACACTTTTTTAAAAGGGAGAACTGTCCGTTAATACATACAGAGTGATGGTTCTTTGCTGACCTCCTACTGCTTCGCTAAACGGCTGTTTAGCCCATTTACACACCGTTTAAATACTACACGGTGGTACATCATTTCTATTTAATCGGTTGTTTTGATCGTTTAAATGGCCGTTTTTTTTGTTTAAACACCTGTTTTGCTCGAATAATGGGCTAAACGGTAGGTGACCGACTATTTACCGTTTAGCGTTTAGGATAACGCTGCCTACTTTAGAGCATTTTTGTCATAGGACACTCTGATTCGTTGAAATTAGGCCACCGGACACCGCGATCCTGTTTCAGCCGGTTAAGGAGATAGAAAACTTCACTTTGGACATCCGGTGCCCCTGAACCATACTTGGGTCCGCCCCCAACATAAGAACCCGTCCATTATCCGACCGTTAACTGTCTCACTCTCCTTCCCCGTCTCCACGATAAAGGCAGCGGCGGCGGCGGCGGGCGGGCGCGTGGGCGCGGCGGCGGCGAGCTAGCATCATCGACAGGAAAAAGCAAGCAGAGGCCGGTTGAAGATGGCGACAAGCTCGGGCGCTTCATCCTCGACAAGTTCACGTGGAGCGAGAGAGGCTAAGCCGCAGTGCCCTTTCTGCAGGACGGCGATGGTTGTGGAGCGGACGTCTAGAACCCAAAACAACCCAGACAAGCAGTTCTACACTTGCAGGAATCGTGACTGGGTGAGTTATTTGCATTTCTTGCTGGTCCATTTTGGCATTTTCAAATCGGATCTAGGGTTCATCCCAATGTTGTGTTCTTCGGCGTGATCAGGGCAACGCGTAGTGCAGTTTCTTCATGTGGAAGCCAATGAGCGCAGGAGATGGCGTGGATGTTGCAGCAGTGATGGCCGGCTTGAAGGCTTTGGAGAATTATATGTTGAACCTGAACAATGTTGTAGTAGCTCTGAGGACTGATGTGAGTAGAATAGCTGGAGAGCAGAGAGTTCTTAGGTGGATGAATATGGCCAGTGTGTTTATAGGAGTTGTATGCTTTGTTGCCATGTGCATGTTATTGTATAACCAAGCATGAACTTAGCTTTTGTAATGTTTGTGAAATGAAAGAAATGCAGTTATGAGACATTGCCCAGGTTAATAAATTTTCAACATGACCAACTTGAATAAGGTCAGCAATATACAACAAGTAACAACAGCCTTGAATTCACTATATTACCAAGCCTTAAAGTTCACAAGAATACATTACCAAGTTCACTACATTACCAAGTCCACATGCCATATTACAATACCATATTTAATACATTACAATACCAAGTTCTGCCAAGTTCATATGGCACAGGTGACTTAAAAGCACACAAAAGCACAGAATTCAAAAGCTTTCTTCTCTTCCTGTGTTGCTTGCAGTGCCTAGACATCCATCAGGGCCCTCTTGCTCCTAGTGCATGTGCTTGGATTGGATGTCAGCGTTGAGGTAGCCTAACTCCTAGTGACCGGGGAGTTTGGAACCCTGCAAGATAAAACATGTGGTTAACATGTTTTAAACTAGTCATGCCTTTAAACTAACTGAAAATAGTGCCAAGAGATGGACCACTTACTGCATAGTTTGATCAGGAGGTGTAGGCTCAGTTTGAGTTGTCTTCTTCTTCTTACTGCATAGTTTCCTCTTCTTAGATGGAGCATCTCTGGTTTCTATAATCTCAACCACTTTTGGCTTGTAAGTTCTTTTCTTCTTCTTTGGTGGTGCAGGTGGTGGTGCATTAGGGTCTAGGACAGTTTCATTGCAGGTTTTCTGGAGGTGGCCAAGTCCACCACACCTTTTACACCTTCTCTTGCCCTTGCTGGTTGACCCACCCTCTTCAACTCCAACCATCTTTCTCTTCCTTGGCCTTCCTGCTGCTCTATTGCATTTAGGAGGAAGGAGTTTGAAGACAATTTCCACCTTTTCCCATTTTTCCTTGCCTGGCATAGGAGGCACAACAGTTGCATAAGTTGCTTCGAACATTTCTACAGAGTAGTAATGGTCAACAAAGTCCTCCAATTCAACTCTTCTTGTGCCAATGAAAGCTATGGCATGCACACAAGGCAGACCAGTTAACTGCCAACCTCTACAAGTGTACTCTTTCTTGTCCAGATCAACAATGAACCTCCATGGGACTAGGTCCTTATTCACTCCTACTTCTTCCACCATTGGGCCACTCTTGTGAATGGTGTACTTCAGATTTCTACTCTTGTTGTGCAGTTCCTTCATGACATGAGGTAAAATCTTGAACCCATACAACTTTGAGGCCAGCTGCCTCCTTGTGCAAAACCTCTCCATGATCAACTGCCTTATCTTGTCCATGAGTTGAAGGTCTCAGCTATGTTGTTGGTGACATAATCACATTTGCTTGTTGTGCTAAACTTGGACCTTGTCCATAGTTGTTTGTGATTTTCCAACAGCCATGTTGTTGCCTTTGGGTATGCTTTGAGCATCTCATTCTAGTGTCTATCATGGGTTGTCTATCTATAGCACCTTGATGCAGGCCACAAGTTTCTTTCAAACACTTCTCCCCTAAATCTCTTCTAGAAATTCTTGACAAGATGCCTCATGCATTCTCTATGCTTAACACCATTTCTAAAGACTTTGGTAATAGCCTTGTCTATTCCTTTACCTACAATTAGTAACAAAGGAAACAATTTTAGGCTGCATAGGATGAAACACTGAATGTAACACTGCATCAAATAATGAAGGAAACATACCTGCAGTTGAAATAATAAGACTAGGTGGGGATCCAATAGCCTTGTGCAACATCTTCATGAACCATTCCCAATTCTCGTTGGTCTCACTGCCAAATACCCCATAGGCCACTGGGAACATCTAGTTGTGGCCATCAATCCCTACTATAGCTGCTAACTGCCCCTTTCACTTTGCTGTCAAAACTATGGAATCAATTCCTAGATAAGGTCTACAACCTTGGAGGAAGCCATCAATGCATGGCTTCAGTGCTACAAACATCCTACTGAATCTTCTCTTCTTATCCACAACCTCTCACTCAATCTCTACAACACTGCTAGGACTCCTCTTCTCAATCTCTCTCTTCCAAGAAAACACATGTATAAAGCTATCCTCCTAGCCACCCATTACCTCATCTAAGGCCATTTGCCGGCCGTCCCAAACAATGTAGTAGCTCAATTGGATGCAATACTTCTCCAACTTCTCCTTCAAAACTTTAGCCCTAAGAGTTGGATCCTCCCTGAGCTAGTTTATAACTCTGTCCTTGACCCAGTGATCGGTAGCCATACAATTCCTTTGGACTTTACGTGTGCTGGCATAGTTATGCTTGTGTGATAACTTCTTAATCTACACCCCTCAGTAAAACAAGGAAACAATATGAACAGTGAGTATACAACTTCATTAAGATCTGAATCAAACACTAAATCAAACTCTGAAATCAACACATACCTGCCATGTCTTCCCATCTTGACATTGAGATGCATGAATCCTCCACCTACACCTCTTGGCCTTACAATGTGCTCTGTACCGCCGTGACTCACTATAAGGAACTACAAGTTCAACTTCATTAAGCACAACATATTGCCTAATACACCTCTTAAAACATAAACCATCTTCAAAAGTAATACCAACAGGTATCTTAGGGTTATCTATGTCAGTCACATGCACCACACCCTCATAGCCCCTCTCATCATCCACGACTAGTGGGTCATTATCTTCTAGGTCAGTGTCAGGATAGTAATCACAGTCATCATCACCATCATCATTTAGCATATACTTGTACTTCTCTTTCTCATCATCTACTCCTACATACTCAATTTCATCAGACTCTCCCTAGTCATCATCAACATTAGTATCATCCTCATTATTATCATCACCTTTAGGATTAGCATCAACCTCAGGATTACCATCTCCATCAAGATTAGTAGCCACATCAGAATTAGCAGCCACATCAGGATTATCAACCTCAATATTAGCAGCAACATCAGGGTTACTAACACATTCTGGAATATGAACAGCTTCAGCATTATGATCATCTACTAGATTAGGCACTGGAATATGAACAACTTCAGCATTATGATCATCTACTGGATTAGGCACTAGAATATCATTAGGCAAAATCATAGCTAGTGGCAGACAATTGACCTAACTCTGTTGTGTGCTAATAAGAGACTGACTATCAACAGAGGCATTGGCACTGGAAAACTGAGACAGTAACAAACGAGGACCAATGTCAACAACTTGTACAGTCAGTGGCAGCTTCCTATAGTCCCAATACACATCAAATGCATGTAACAGAGTAGAATCAGAATCTATGCGCACTTTCTCATCCTTGGTTTTGTTAAAGAAAGTAACATGTAGTTCTTGATCCTAACCATGAACTATCTCCTGACAAAGCAACACATGAAAACCCATCCAATTGAAGAGATCCTTGTCCACCACATGCATGTAGTTAGCAGTTACATGATAATCATCGAGCCCATCTGTTCTTTGCTCTACATAGGCAGGTACTCTAATCGCCAACCTACACGCGACCATCGGATCCATCCTAAATTAAAACAAAGGAAAAAGAACCAAACTAAACGATTTCAAACCACAACCTTTCTAATGCATCCACAGGCATACAAATCCAAAGAGTATGGGTTCAAAAAAGCTCACCCTTTTGGAATCCATTTCAATTGAGGAACCCTAGGTGGAGAACCAGGGCACTCTACGTTCTTCCTGCTGGGGGACTTCATCTTTAGGTCATGGAGGTGCTCCAGATCCTCAGCCCCACATGGTAGCAGTTGATGGCCGAGGCTGGAGGTGTCAGTGGCGGTGGACACTGGGGTGGACGACGGCGCGATGAGCACAGGAGTCGAGTGGGCGGCGAGGAATGGAGTGTGGGATTAGGGACGGCGCGTGACCTAACCCTAATGGCTGGGTCAGGGCTAGTTCTTATGGGTCCAACCAGACCAGGTTGGGCATGGACCTAAGAGTGGTTTAGGGGCACCGGATGTCCAAAATAAAGTTTTCTCTCTCCTCAACCGGCTGTAACCGGGCTGTGGTGTCATGTGGCCTAGTTTCAACAAATCAGAGTGTTCTATGGCAAAATACTCCAAAGTGGGTGTCCACCAGTAAAGGACCATCACTCTGGATGTCCAACAGACAATTCTCCCTTTTTAAAACTATTTTTAAAACTGACATTATTTTTTTTCAAAACTAACAATTTTGACGCACCTGTTTGCACGGCGTGGCTAATTCACGCTGCCAAGCCATGCATGGCAGCGTGGCAGGGGTAGTCAATGGCTACGGCGACCACTGACGTGGAGGTGAAAGGTCCTAATATGGCTAGAGGGGGGTGAATAGCCTATTTAAAATTCTACAAACCAACTAAAGCAATTTGATTAGTATGACAAATAGCGAAAAACAAACTTACTCTAGCTCTACAATGGTTGCAAGCCACCTATCCAACAATTCTAGTTACTATAATCACTAGACACACAATTTACTAAGTCACTGCTCACTAAGAGCTCTCACACTTGCTACATTAAAGAGCTACACTAGATGAACTTAAGCTACAAAGCAAGCTCTCAATTCTAGCTACACTAAAGAGCTTACTACAACTAGTTGTTTGTGGGTATGTAAATGAGTAAGTAAAGTGATTATACTACCACGTAGAGGAGTGAACCAATCACAAGATGAATACTAACTCAATCTCTAGGAGAATACCAAAGGGCAAGAGACAACCAATTTTCTCCCAAGGTTTACGTGCTTGCCAAGACGCTACGTCCCTATTGTGTCGATCAACACTTGGTGGTTTGGCAGCTAAGAGGTGTTGCACGAACCTCCTTCACACAATTGGACACCGTAAGAACCTACCCACAAGTGAGGTAACTCAATGACACAAGCAATCCATTAGGGTTACCTTTCGGCGCTTCACCGGGGAAGGTACAAGTCCCCTCACAATCACTGGGAGATGGCCACAAACAATCACCAACTCGTGTCAATCCTCCTCACTGCACCAAGCCGTCTAGGTGGTGGTAACCACCAAGAGCAACAAGCGAATCCGGCAGCGAAACACGAACACCAAGTGCCTCTAGATGCAATCACTCAAGCAATGCACTTGGATTCTCTCCCAATCTCACAAAGATGATGAATCAATGATGGAGATGAGTGGGAGGACTTTGGCTAAGCTCACAAGGTTTCTATGTCAATGCAAATGATCAAGAGAGTGAGCTTGAGCCAGCCATGGGGCTTAAATAGAGAGCCCCCACGAATAGAGTCGTTGGCTCTCTGTTCTCTGAAAAGTCAGGGCAACCAGACGCACCTGTCAGATTGACCAAATGTAGGACCCCAGCATTCAGTCACGCGATGCACGACATGTGGCCCCTGCTTCAAATGCTGATCGTCTAATCTCAACGGTCATCAGTACATTTAAGTTATGTCTGGACGCTCTATAGTGTAGGACCGGACACAGGATCCCAGTGTCCGGTCACTTCTAGTAAGGTACCACTCATGACTGGATGCGTCAGTTCGATCATGATTGGACATAGGAGGGGCAGCGTTCGATCGAGTCCAGAGAGCTCCCAAAGCTGCTCAACTACGACTGGACGCGTCCGATCGGTCATGATCGGACGCAGCAACAGCGTCCGATCCTTCTCCTCTTCTCTGCGCTGCCATGTCAGCGGGACCGGACGCACCCACTCCACGTCTGGTCATGAAGTGACCCAGCGTCCAGTCGAAGACCGACACCAGCGTCTTCACTGCTTCCATTGATCGGATGCGTCGGTCCAGTTGAGGCCAGCGTCCGGTCCACTCTGTGAAACCCTGTATTTTCTGTACAGGGCGCTGGTGGCACCGTCGGACACTCCGCCGGTGAAGTTTTGAACCCTTGCTCCGAAGTGCTAAACACAATGTGTATCACCTTTGTGCATATGTGTTAGCATATTTTCACAAAAACATTTTCAAGGGTGTTAGCACTCCACTAGATCCTAAATGCAT